>NC_048222.1:92239283-92370492 GCF_002007445.2 Ailuropoda melanoleuca | reverse complement strand
TTTTTGGGGGGTTTTTTTTTTTTTTTTTTTTTGAAGTGAGTAAATATTTTAGAATTGCAGAATTTGTATTGATTTTCATACCTTCCTTATAAAATGGGCATAGCAAATACCACGATGCAGGTAATTTTCTAGAAACAGAGCAACAAGACTGTCTTTTGGCAGTTGGGAAAAAATAACAAAACCTTGGTAGGTCATAAACCTATAGGGTGGGACAGACCTACTCAGTCAACTAACGAGATGTGAACTGATGAAAGAAGTGGTTGTTCCTTTCATTTCACGGTTAACCATACCACTTGGCAACCCCTACCACCTACTCCATTCAGGGATCCCAACGTAGGTGAACCTGTTACAGCGCAGGATTCTCCACTCCCTTACCTTTTGGAAGAGGAAGATGTGGTGGTGAAGCTTTTAAAACCAGTCTCCAGGGACTGAAGTTTAGTTTGACCTTCAACTTCCTCAGAGGAGTAAAAAATATAAAGAATCTGAAAAGGCTGCCACTGGAAATTAGAGGACCAACCTAAGCCAACAAAGCCCTGATAGCTGTCGGCGGTACGTGCTCAAGATGTCCTGCCCCTCTCTCCTTCCTTGCGGGGTCATTGAGCATGCGCAGGCCGACTACCAGCCCCGGGAACAGCCAATCACCACACAGAACACATCGGCGCGGCTGTCGAGGGAGCCGGCCCCTCGGGGGCGCGCTGACGTCTCTGTCTTGCGCTGCCGCTGGTTCTGAGCACCCTGTGCAGTCTGCGTCCTGGGCGTCTGAGCTGCTTGCAGCAGGTAAGCTCAAAGGGCAGGAGAATGGGCCAAGCAGAGCCCGTCGTGAGGTTTGGCTGAGCAGAGACTTCCTGAGTGTCAGCTGGGCTCCAGATCTCGGGGCTGTGGCTTGTCCACGCCTGAGTCTCCTCAGGCTCTGCGGAAGCCTTTTCAAGAAATACTGATAACTGGGCCCTCGCTCAGACCCATTAATGGAGGTGTTAGGACTGCGTTAACTGGACTTCCAAAGAGAGTCGGCCTCTGGCCTGTTGGAGAAGCGGCAAGGAGATCTCGATGGCATTATTGTTGGGGGCGTTAGGGGAACATCTACCCCGTAGAGTGCCAGCATCTCCCTAGCAGATTCCCTCATCCTCTAGACTTCACAAGGGTTTTGCAGGTAGGGAATTATCATTCACATTTACAGATGTGCAGTTTTGCTCAGGTATGGGAAGTACCAACTAAGGTCACAGAAAGTCGAATCTTGGCTATTGGAACCTACCATAGGGTTATTTTTTAGCTTAATATTTATTCAGCCTACGCTATGAAATAGCGATAAGAGTAAGAATAGGTAATACAATTTTGAGCGAAAACAAGGGCGAATTCAGATCATGAACCATATACTCCAGTGTCATGTCATTAACCAAATGTTGACAAAAATAAATGTAAAATCTCAGCTAACCTGTGTGGTATGAAAGATATATGGAGCCAAAAAATGGGACTTCTCTGAGATGTTGGTGTCCTCTAAGCCTTATTGTTAGACTAATGAAAAGCTATTCCAATGCTTGAAATTGAACAATAATAGTATTATATTTGAGTTTGAAAAGCATAGAATTAAAGAACTGATAAAGGGGATGGAGTAAAGGGGGTAGTTATGGTAGTAGGCTCATGTTCGTAGCTTCAAATAGGAAAATGAAAACCTTTGTTTTCAGCCTCAGTCTGGAAGGTGAGTTAGGGAAGACAGTTACGTGGGTGGGGAGGACCCGTTAGGAACTTGGGTTTTTATGGGAAAAATCACCCATCTCTTTATTTTAAATGAAATACTCTTATTTTTTATTATTTTTTTAAGATTTTATTTATTTATTCGACAGAGATAGAGACAGCCAGCGAGAGAGGGAACACAAGCAGGGGGAGCGGGAGAGGAAGAAGCAGGCTCATAGCGGAGGAGCCTGATGTGGGGCTCGATCCCAGAACTCCGGGATCACGCCCTGAGCCGAAGGCAGACGCTTAACCGCTGTGCCACCCAGGCGCCCCCTAAATGAAATACTCTTTTAAAAGCAATATAACTGGGAGCGCCTGGGTGGCTCAGTTGTTAAAAGCTTCCAACTCTTGGTTTTGGCTCAGGTCGTGATCTCATAGGTTGTGGGATCTGAGATCAAGCCCAGAGTCCTGGTCAGCGAGTAGTCAGCTTGAAGATTCTCTCCCTCTGCCCCTCCCCCTACACGAGAGCTTTCTTATCTGTCTCTCGAATAAATAACAAAACTTGCAAACATCTAAGATACTCTTTAGTAGGTGAGTAGATAAATAAACTATGACACATCCAGAAAATGAAATATTATGCAAGTGTCAGAAGGAAATAAATTATTAAGCTGTCACAGGATTTCTTTTCCTTTTGTGCCCGAGGTTCTTGGTCACGCTGCTTCGAAGAATGAAGAGTAGACCAGACAAAGGGTGATTCGCAGCAAAGCAAAGTTTATTGAGCGATAGTACAAAGCTCCCAAAGAGGGAGGCGACCCGAGAGGGTTGCCAATTTGGTAATTAGATCTAGCAGTTTTTATGGGCTTGTTGGCGGGCTGTTTTAATCTGATTAACCCTCCATGCGCCTGTCACCCAGTCAGGTTTTTGTCATCTATCACGTGGGAAGGGGTGGCGGGCTCCTTCCAGGGTGGTGTAAAGTCCTTTTAAAGGTGGTTTCCTAATAGGGTGGGGGCCCCTTTCCCTGCCTGCCTTTCTTCCAACTGTCCTTCATTAAAGCCATGCAAAGACATGGCGGAACCTTAAATGCACAGTGCTAAGTGAATGAAAAACCAATCTGAAAAGGCTACATACTGTATCGTTCCAACCATGTAACACTCTGGAAAAGGCAAAACTGTGGAGACAGTAATAATTGCCAGGTGTTGGGGTGAGGGTCGGAAGAATAGAGGGCAGAGGAGTTTTAGGACAGTGAAAATGCTTGTGTGCAATTATGCTGATGGATACATATCATTATACATTTGTCCAAATACGTAGAGTGTACATCAAGAGTGAACTCTAACGTACAATACGGACTTTGGCGATTATGGTAAGTCAGCATAGGTTTATTAGTTGTAACAAATGTACCACAGTGGTGGGGGATGTTGATAATAGGGGAGGCTGTGTACATGTGGGGGCAGTAAGTATATGGGAAATCTCTGTACCGTCCTCTCAGTTCTGCTGTGAACCTAAAACTGCTCTAAAATGTAGTCTAACTATAAAAACAAACAACAAAACAGAACGAAGAAGTTTAGAAGAGAAATTTAATCATTATATTCGCAGGCCCTTGGCTTAGTTACTGGCTCACCATAGACCCTCAGTAAATCCTGGCTCCCTTTATCATCTGGTGCCTTGGGGAAGCTCCTCCACCGTCCCGAGCCTCAGCCTGCTCCTCAGTAAACACCCGGATGGAGGTGGGGACGGGCAGTTTGGAAGGTCCTTTCCTCAGCTGTGAACTGCGTGCACTAGGAACAGGCATCTGCAGAATAACTGGTCTCCCCGCCCCTCCCAGATCGGCCTTTCTCAGGGCCGCCCTCATCCCCGGGTCTTCTCCCTCTCAGTCAATGGCAGCTCCTGTCTCTCCCCAGCTAGAGCAAAAACCTAGTGGCATCTCTGCTTTGTCTCCTGTCAGCGCGTCCTGTTGTCTGTCTGCTGCACTCTGTCCTTGGATTCTGATCCCCCCTCCCAGGGACACCTGGGGACCCCTTCCTTCTCTGGCTTGCCTGGTTCTGGTCTGACCTCCCTGGCCTAACAGACCCCAAGCATCTGACCTTCACCTGGCCCCCTGCCTCACCTAAGCCAAGTTTCCCCTGCCCGCCCTCTTACCAGTGCTGCACACCTCCTAGCATTCTTGCCCTTCCAGACACCTCATGTCCCTTTCTGCACCAGAACTCCCTTAATTGTTCTCTTTGCCTGGAGTGGACTGTCCTGTCTCCTTTGCCCAGATCACTGCTGCGGAGACTGGACTTCACTTGACCTTAGTCACCCCCAGGGGGGGCCCTTGGTGGCCCCTGCGTGCTGGGGGTTGGGGCGAGCCTGTCACCCGCTGCCCAGTCTCCTGTTCTGGCATCTGACACTCAGCATGTCTAGTGAAATGGCTCAGGTCATGCCCATCCTTGGACTCGACTGCAAACTCCCTCGTGGACTAGCAACTCAGGGAAAGCAGAGACTGGGTTGATCAACTCTGTTTGACCAGAGCCGCAGCATAGTGTCTTGTGCAGTCATTGTTGGGAGAAGGAACCCGTGAAATGATGCCACAAGAATGAATCCAGGACAAGGTCACTGAAGAAAACAGTGACCTTTTAGAGGGAAGATCTCTGACCCCTGGGGGATAAAGATGTGGACTCCACAGGTTGAGGGAATCTGAAGAAGATGTCCTCAGGCAACTAATGTGTGAACTTGGGACGCCTGGGTGGCTGGGTCGGTTAAGTGTCTGCCTTCGGCTCAGGTCATGATCCCAGGGTCCTGGGATAGAGCCCTGCATCAGGCTCCCTGCTTAGCCAGGAGCCTACTTATCCCTCTGCCTGCCACCCCCTGCCCCCCGCCTGTGCACACACGCACTCTCTCTCTCTGTCAGATAAATACATAAAATCTTAAAAAGAAAAAACAACAAAGCTAAACTCAAGTGTGAACTTCCCCTGACAGGCTGCCCAGCTCACACTGTTTTATTTCTGCGAGTGAGAAGACATTCTGTCCAGGCTCCTGCCTCACTCTTTATGCCATTAGCTGCAGTTTTATCCTTCCCACGCTATGGCCACATATCCCTCCGGTTTCCATTCTCTCTTCCCTCCCCACACCCTGGGCACCTGAAATCACTGGACTTGGGCTGACTGGGGTTGTCGAAAAAGCAACTGTTTGGATTCAAATAGATGTTACATGGATTGGAGCCCATTCTGACTCCTCACTTCAGGCTTTGTAAGCTGGTTGGGGTGAATAGTTCAACCTTCCTGACAAGGATTCAGGGACACTGGGTAAATCTCTCTTCTCTTTCCTACCTTATGAGGAAGCCAAAGGAAGAACGTAGAGAGATCCATTTTTAAAATGCGCCTATATATCAATACAAAGAAAATACAACAAAATCTTCTAAAACAATCCTTGGGTTGGGGAGGATTTTGACATCCTTGAGGTTTTTCAGACAGGCACTCAAAAGAGGGGCTGGGTCGTTCCTAGTACAGGGCCATAAGCTGCTAGAAGTCAAGTTAAAGTTTGGTCAAGTCTGAGTGCAGTTATTGGAGTGTCCATTTTGATAGTTTCTGTAGTTCTCACCATATAGAAAAAGATGTCTGGATATACATATTTCAGAATATGATTATTTCTGGATAATGGAATTACTTCATTTTGTGTGTCTGTGTTTAGGTATTTTTAAGCTATGACGTTATTGTAGCAATGATATTAATATTCCACATTATTTTTATTTATGAAGCTCCTTGCATACACCCTTATTTTTCCCATAATAACTTATTTTTTAAATTATAAGAAATTTCAAATATATTCATAAGTAAAGATAATAGGATAATAAACTCCCATAATCACTTATTCTCAATAGTCATCCACATGTGGCCAATCTTGTTTTATCTGCCAACTCTGGTCCTGCCTCTTCCCTCTTCACTTAAATTATTTTTAAATAATATATCATTTGAAGACATGATATCACTTCATCTGAATGAACTTCAATATCTATCTCTAAAAGATGAGGAGTCCTGGGCACCTGGCTGGCTCAGTCAATGGACTGTGCAACTCTTGATCTCAGGGTTGTAGGTTCGAACCCCATGTAGGGTGTAGAGATTACTTTTTTTTTCTTTTTTTGTAGAGATTACTTTCTAAAAATTAAAAAAAAAAAGATGAGGAATTTTTTTCAAAATAACAATACGAGATTCACCCTTTAAAAAGTAATTTATTTATTTTTAAAGTAATCTCTATGCCCAACATGGGGTTTGAATTCATGACCCCAAGATTAAGAGTCACATGCTCTATGGACTGAGCCAGCCCAGGCACCCCCACTCTTTAAAACATTCAATGTAATTCTAACATCAGCAAATATCCATCTGTTTTCAGGTTTTCCATGCTATCTAAGTTATTTTTTACAGTTGGTTTGTTCAATACAGGGTCCAAACAACATCTACTCATTGATGTATTCTTTACTTAGTACTCAAGTAATTCTAGGGAGAACTGTGATCAAATATGTATGCCTGTTTTCATAGTACAGATGAGAAAAACAAGACTCAAGGAGGCTATAAGAGACTTGTCCAGGGGCTCCTGAGTGGCTCAGTTGGTTGGAGCCTGCCTTTGGCTCAGGACATGATCTCGGGGTTCTGGAATCGAGCCCGGCGTGGGGCTCCCTGCTCAGCAGGGAGTCTGCTTCTCCCTCTCCTCCTACCCCTTACCCACCTGCTCGTGCTCTCCTTTTCTCTCAAATAAATAAATAAAATCTTAAAAACAAAACAAAACAAAAAATGGGGTGCCTGGGTGGCTCAGTCGGATAAGCATCTGCCTTCAGCTCAGGTCATGATCCCAGAGTCTCAGGGCCAAGCCCCACCTTGGACTTCCTGCTCAGCGGGAGTCTGCTTCTTCCTCTGCTCCACCCCCCCCACTTGTGTTCTCTCTCGAGAGCTCACTCTCTCAAATAAATAAAAAATCTTCAAAAAAAGTAAAGTAAAATAAATATGAGTGAATGGGGCGCCTGGGTGGTTCAGCCGTTTAAGCCTCGGACTCCTGGACTCAGGTCATGATCTCTGGGTCCTGGAATGGAGCCCTATGGGGCTCTGGCCTCAGCAGGAGCAGGGAGTCGGCCTGAGAGATTCTCTTGCCCTCTGCCCCTCCCCTCTTCTCTCTCAAAAATAAATAAACAAAATAAATGAATGAATGAATGAATGAAACTGCCCTACATGGTTATTATGAGGAAGACTAACGTTTTTAGGCCAAAGATACTTAAGTGCTTATTATAATTACAGGAACCGCCCCCTCCCCCTCACCCCCTCTGTCCTTCCCTAGTCCATGCCCCTCCCACTTATAGGAGGAACCGTGTTTGCTGGGTGGAGTCCTCTCAGCTCCTCCTTTCCATACATATGGGGATTTGCCTGCCCCGGTGTGGTTTCCTGCGTAGATAAGGGAATCTTGGCGAGGTGCCTGCTCAGGTAAGCCCGGAGATGGGAGGATGTGGGTGCAGGAGGCTGGAGTGGTAAGATCTGTGGCCCCCTGAGTTAAGTACTCAGTGCCTGCTAGAGACTGCGCCTGGAGAGAGCGCACCTCGTCAGAAATTCCAAACTCGGGTTTGGATTATTTCAAAACGACGTTAAAACCCGTCGCTTGTGTTGTGGTTCCCTGTCTCTCAAACAACCTTGTTTGTTCAGAATCACCTGAAATGTTAACCACACAGATACCCAGGTCCCACCCTGTCCTAAAGGGGAATTAATATCTGTGTGTGACAGAGCCCGGGCCGGGTGGGTCTGACGTTGAATGTGGAATCTCCTTACAGGATGTCTGGGTGAGAAGTGGTTTGTGGTGCGGAGAGTGGAGGGCTAAGAGCCTTGGGCCCTGTACCCCTGTTTCTCAAGCCCTGCGTAGCCTTGATCTTTAATTTAACCAATCTGCTTTCTTACAGAGGGCAGACTTAAGTCTCGGAGAGGTTAAGTAGTTTACCCAAAGTCACAGAGCTTTTAAGGGAGCACCAGAAACCTAATTCAACAAATACTTAATGAATTCCTGGGCTGGATGCTTAAGGATCAATTATGAGAAATAAGGATACTATCTTACTGTTTTCAGTCGTTAGTGTGGAAGACAGCTTGACCTTAAAGAAAACCACAATACTGATTAAGGTGTCAGAAAACCTTGAATTAGGATATTGAGGACAGGCAGGAAGTGTGAGATCTGGGGGAAGAAGAGGAACAAGGGAAGGAGACTGATGGATGGGCCAGAACTTTGCTGGACCTCAGGTCAGCAGTATCCAATGTCATAGGGCCAGAGGTTGGTCAACTTGGAGAAAGTGAGGGAAGAACTGGGACTGAAGCTACCCTGGTGGGGGAGGGAGGGTGGCAGATAAAGGGTCAGACCCTGAGGGCTCTTGTGAGCCCAGGGAAGGATTTGGGGAAACTGACCACTTTCTAAATCCTTCACCTGTGTAAGCAGAACTAGGAATGGCAGGCGCCTGGGTGACTCAGGCTCCAGGTCACATGGTCATCCTGAAGAGCCTACAAGTCTGAAACTCAAACAGCTGTAAAACAAGTTTTTGATAAATTTGGTGCAAAATGTATTTGGCAAAACTTCACTTGACGTGAAGCTTTTTATAACCTAAAAGGATAGTTGTAATTACCTTACTTGGTTTGGATTTGCCATCCCAAAATACCCTCTTTTACAGCATAATGATTGTTTAAAGCTAATTTTTCAAAGGCAGCAAATGCAGGAGAACTGTTGAAAATAGAATAGATGTTGCCCTTTTGTGAGGGAAATTTACATTCATCAGAGAAATATCCATTTGTAAGGGTTTCTTGCGTGCTCTATTAGGAAGAGGGGCAGGACTAATCTCTAGAAACTCATCTTTGGAGAGGGACTTAAATCTGCCTAACCTTGTCCTTGTTTACTCTGTTTTGCCTCTGACTACCCTCCCACCCCCAACATCTTTCATCTGGTTGGGGATGGTATTTAAGGTGGTGGCTTGGGCCATTTTGGGGAGTTACTCAGTTTTCCTGAGTATCTCCCTTGTGTACAGGATGTATACATATTATAAAACTTAAGTTTGTTTTTCTGTGTTAATATGTTTCTTCATTAGAGTGGAGTCTTGGCCAAGAACCTAGAATAGGGAGAAAATAGTAATTCCTACCCTATACCTCAGGACCAAGGATGAAAAAACCAGACCAAATTTGGTATATGTGAATTCAGAGCCATCAGAAAGCTATGTTTCAGGCTTCAAAATTGAAGTTTCCTTAAGTTCTGTATTCTCACAGGGCACAAATTTATAGTGATATTATGGTCCTTATTTACCTGATTCTAAGAGTTTGGGATTGTAGGGGAGGAAAAATTTTCCCTCCTGTCCATTTAAGTTCTGTGGCTATTGATCAACAGGGAAAAAATTTAATAACGTATTTGTGCACAGTCTATCTAAAGATAGACTCAAAAGACCACCAGACGATTGAGACTTCCATACCATCCAGAGCTCAGGAAAGAGGTAGGGGCCTGGGACTTCTGGCCTTGGGGGAGGCAATTCTGGGAAGGTGAGTGGAAAAAAAATCTGTGGTAAACAAAGATTGTCACGTTATGCAGATAAGTCTCTTAGGTGAAAAAAGTTCTCTCTGGAGAGGTAATAACTCTTTTTGCTACAGGCCCCCTTATATTGTAAGTTTCCTTTATAATTGCAGATTTCCCCCTCAAATGGGGAAATTATTTTTTGAAGCCAGTAAGATGGAGGTAAAGGGCCTTTCCTAATTCTGCTGAGTCTTCATTGCCTTCATCTCAAAATAATTCGCATACTAGTGGCATATTTTTGGGTGGCATGTTCTGAACCCTTTCAAGATGTAAAATGAATTCCTCCAAGTTAATGGATAGGTGACCAAGGCTGTGTCTTAATTTGGGTGTTAACACATCTATCTGTCCCACAGCTCATGCCCTTCCCACAGCCCAAGTTGAGGTGAATGGGAGGTAGATGGGGTGCAGGGATTGTGGTACCAAGTGGGTAGGAATAGATGGGGCATAATAATAAAGGCACGGGAATAAAAGATTGGGGTTAGAAAAGGATAATCGGACTAGAATGTGGTAGTGGTTAAGACCACCTGAAACAAACCCAGAGTTTTTGTTTTGTTTTGCTTTAAGGAAGTAATCCTCTCTCCTCCTGCCAAGGAAATGATGTGAGGAAACAATCATTTTCCTGGGAGAGCTGCTTAGCTTGGCTTTATTTTCTCCGTTTCCAGAGACTGGAGAGTAGTTGTCCAGCTGAGCGGTGACTGGCTGCAGGCTCTAGGACGGGCTCCTCTTGGCAGCTAGAATTAAAAGGCCTGAAGATTCACAGGACCTTAGGAGCCGCCAGCAAAGTGAGGCCTGAGATTTTGGGGTGTAGCCACTTGTCACTGTGACCCCACGCTCCTGAAGAAAACCCACCTCAGTGCAGTCCTTCATTCACAGCCCAATGGCGGTCCCAGCAGCCCTGGCAGGACTCCAGGCAGAAGCCAACTGTCCCGTCTGTCTGGATTACCTGAGAGACCCTGTCACCACCGAATGTGGGCACAACTTCTGTCGCTGCTGCATCCAGCAGTCCTGGGCTGATCTGGAGGACAGGTTCCCGTGCCCTGTCTGCCGTCACTCGTGCCGAGAGAGGCACTTGAGGAGCAACACCCAGCTGGGAAGGATGATTGACGTTGCCAGGCTCCTCCACGTCACCAGGAGCAAGAAGAGGAGGCGGGAAGAGAAACACTTGTGTGAGAAGCACCACCAGGTCCTGACCCTCTTCTGTGAGGAGGACCTTGAGGTGTTGTGTCCCGAGTGCACACGGCCCCCTGACCACCAGGGCCACCAGGTGAGGCCCACGCAGGAGGCCGCCTCTCATCACAGGCAAAGGCTCAACCGCTACATTGAGCCGCTGAAGAAGCAGGTGGAGGATGTTCAGAAATTAATAAACATTCAAAGCAAAAAACCCTTAGAGCTAAAAGAGAAGGTGGAAGACCAAAGACGGGAATTGCTCTCTGAATTTGAGTGCCTGAAGCAATTTTTAGAACGTGACCAAGAAGCAGTTCTTTTGAGGCTAGCTGATGAAGAGAAGGACATTGAGCAGAAACTCAGTGCAAACATCACTGCGTTTTCAAAGTACATCTCCACACTCAGAGGCCTGCTGAGTAAAGTAGTAGAGAACAGTGTGCTGTCTGAAGTGGAATTGCTGTCACAAATTAAACATGTCTATAGGAAGTCTGAGGATGAGATCAGTCCATCAATTTTCTCAATCCAGTTAAGAAGAGAAGGCTGCACCTTTCCTCCCCAGTACTCTGCTTTGCAGAAAATTATAAAGAAATTCAGAGTAGACATTATCCTAGACGCTGAGACGGCACACCCTAACTTGATTGTCTCGGAGGATAAGAAATATGTGACATTTACAAAGAGAAAACAAAACGTTCCTCATTTTCCAAAACGGTTTACAGCCAATACAGTTGTCCTGGGTTTTCCATATTTTTATTCTGGCAGGCATTACTGGGAGGTGGAAGTGGGAGACAAGTCTGAATGGGCTGTGGGGATTTGCAAAGACTTCCTTCCCACAAAGACCAAGAGATCTCGGTTGGCCTGGCAGGGGTGCTGGATTATTCAGCGGCGGGAAGACTGCTATGAGGCAGTGGGAGCTGTTCCAACCCTGCTGCCCTTGGACGTGAACCCCAGAGGCATTGGCATTTTCTTGGACTGTGAGCTGGGTGAGATCTCATTTTATAACAGGACCAAAAAATCTCACATCTATACTTTTACTGACATTTCTACTAGGCCTCTTAGACCTTACTTCTATATAGGACCTGATTCAAAACCTCTCAGGATCTGTACGGAAACAGATTGTGAATGAAAACTCCCTGGACCGTCTTACTTGTTTATTTTAAAGAATGGAAGGTGGATAGGCTATTGTATTAATATGCCACCAAAGCTAAGCCTTCCACTCCCCCCAGATTTTTCTTTACCAGTTTCTTCCAAGAAGACAGTATTATTGAACAACTCTCTAGAAAACAGTGCTAGTAATGCCTCACTCAGGAATGTCAGCAGGGGTTTGCTGAGTGTTCGGGTGAGTGAGTGTCAGAAAGTGCAGATGGAGTTTGCAAGGGATTAACCAAAACAACTGGCCAGTTTCACCTCAGCTCTGTCAAAAGTTGTGCTATGAAAACATTGTGCTCTTCCTGCCATGTACAAGTTGTGTGCTAGGCAGGAGCCAGTTGTAACCTTGGCTTTCCTGAGGGCACAATTGAAAGGGGTGGGGTGGGCATCCGGGAGAGCCTTTAACAGCAGGGTTTGACAGCTTTTCCCCTTACCTGGAAGGGGCCAGCTGCTGGTGGCACTCACCACATTTGCATTCTTAGAAACTCTCCATGGTTTTCAGTCTAAATTCTTGTTCTTACGCTTGTATTTTACATCATGGTGACTTAGGCATTGAAGAGAATTGGAAAATCTTAGGTACCATGCCAGAGTCACCAGGTGATAAAAACTATTCAGGCACGATGGCATATCTATTTTTATTTAGCATTTTCTTAGAAGTACAACTAACTTTAACTGAGCCCTAACTGTGCCCCAGGAGTTACCGAATTTTCAAAGCAAATGCTGAGTGGAAGGCTCGGCTGTTAAAGATGCCCACACGTGTACATGTTGAAACCCTGGGACGCTGCACTAACTTCACCAGAAGGACCTAAGTTCTGCTCATTTTCTATGATGGACTTAAAACTAGTTTGCAAGATAGAGATAATACTTTTGCATGAAGATTATATATGTATATGTGTACGCCGCAGAATTAACTTTCATATCTTTCCCTATTTTGATTAAAACTTTATACCTTAGCCTCTTATTTCCATCTTGATAGCGATGTCATTTCCTCTTGTTTTTCTCTTTCACCAAAAATCTTTATATATATTTTTGAAGAAAATTGAATCAATGAATGAATGTGGGTCATTTTTTGGAGCTTGATCTGAACAACTAAAGACTTTGTGACTCAGGGAAATGGGACTCGGTTGGTGTGTTAAAGGTGTGCTAAAATGATGATTCAGAAAATGTTCTTACTCTGGCGAAATATAATCAGGGTGAAGTTTTGTTTTTATGATTGCCACTAAAGAACTCCAGCAAAAAAAGGAGGACGGAGGGCAATACATGAGTGAAGTGTGACCGACATGCTGATAACTGGACTCTAGGTGTTGGTGTATGGACACTTCAGTGTCCTCTTTCCTGTAACTTACTTTGAATAAAAAGAACAAGCCAAGGTGTTTCCCTTTATATTTGCTCTGAGGTAAGGTTTGAAGGCGTGCATTTGCAATTGAATGAACATACTTACTTCCCAGCTTGTCTGAAATAGGTTTATGTTGTTGATTTTGGTTAGTTGCAGATTTCGTGAGTTTGGAGAAATGAGCTGTTACTGAATTACAAATTTTAACTGCCCATTTCCTTACACTTGGCAGATTGGATGTCCTTTGAACAGTTACCAAGTGGGCTGTGGGTTGGCATTTTATAAATACATATGTGTCTCTCTCTCTCTATATATAATTTACTGCAATAATAAAAGATGTTTTGCCTCTTCTATTGTCTATTGCCCCATTTTATATAGATGAATTATGAACTTTTCAAGATTACATTTTGCTTTCCTTTTGTTTTTATTGGACAACTTTTTTAAGAGGGGGGGAGAGGGAGCGAGGAAGGGAAGAGGGGGAAGGGGGAGAGAAAATCTTTTTTTTTTTTCTTTTTAGATTTTATTTATTTATTCGACAGAGATAGAGACAGCCAGCGAGAGAGGGAACACAAGCAGGGGGAGTGGGAGAGGAAGAAGCAGACTCACAGCAGAGGAGGCTGATGTGGGGCTCGATCCCATAACGCCGGGATCACGCCCTGAGCCGAAGGCAGACGCTTAACTGCTATGCCACCCAGGCGCCCTGGGAGAGAAAATCTTAAGCAGGCTCCACACCCAGTGTGGTGCTTGATCTCTCAACCCTGAGATCGTGACCTGAGCCAAATTAAGAGTAGGACTCAACAGATTGAGTGACCCAGGCACCCCTGGACAACTTTTTGGCAAATTCCTTGGTAATATAACATGGTTACACCAGTAAAAAAAGAAAATAGGCATATAGAAATTATTGTTGTAACCTCCCTTTCTCTCTCAATGATATAGGCACACACACGGTAACAGTGCTAACATTTTTGTATATAACTAGTGATTTCTTGGCATACATAAATTAGTATAAAGTCCTTTTTATGTGAATTAATTTGTAATAAGGCCAGTATTAGGGAGAGAAAGATTGGAAGAAATCAGACCTGTGAGGAGCCTTGCAAGTATATTAGGATTTAAGCACAATGGCAAGCCACTGAGGGGGTAGAAGTAGGGAACCGAACGCAGATTTCTGTCTCACTGGCTGTATCGCTCTGACATTCAGATGAGTGGTGTGAGCTGGAGATAAAATTCAGGAGTCCTCAGTAAATGTTTAGAAACTGAAGCACTGGGAGTAGATAAAACTTGGAGAAACGATACAGATTGACAATGAGAAAATTCATAGGACTGGCTGAGAAGCCATCAGAAGACTGAGAAGCAAGGACTAGGAAGATAGATGGAAGATTAATTTTCCTCCCCTAGAAGTGTAGAGGGGTCCTGAGGACAAAAAACAAGAACCTTAAAGTTTAGAAGGTAAAGAGGGTGGAGGGTGGATTGTGTGGTGTCTAAATGGGATGTCTCTCCATCAGATGGGGACCCCCAAATGTGGGGCAATGATCAGGTGAAACTTGGTGGAGGGAGGAGAAAGAATTCACTTGAAGCAGGACAAAGGAGAAGCTGATTGAATACACCTCTAGGGAGCTGTGGGCAGGACCGCAGAGCAGAGGCGTCTGCAATCAGGCAGTGCGTGGGGCTGTTTATTTCAAGGGGGAAGGTGGAGAAGTAGGGGGACGAATGGAATCATACCTTTTTTGGTAACTGCCTAGTTGTAAGTAGCTTATTGGTCACTTAGCGCCTATGGCTATTTTGAGGTGGGTCACCTGATGGGCCTGTCAGTAGTCAGCCAGGGGGTCGCTGTAGGACCTTTCTCCAGTCCATCACTCAAGCCTGTTTGCCTAAAGCGGCCTGTATAGATGGGATGAGATTTGGGTCTATTACGTTCATTACAGAGTTTGAGGGATTTCCCATCTGATAGGCTCTTTTTTTTTACTCTACATATTTACATTTTCATCTACATATTTATTTACAAATCTTTTTCTTGGTATGAATTACTATAAGACATTTAAAATTTTGTGGGTTCTGGTTTCAGGTCATGCTTAGAAAGTTATGCCTATACCAAGATTGTAAATTTTGGTATCCAATATTTTCTTACATCCTTATATTAAGGTTAATTTTAAATGTCAACTTGATTAGACATGGGGTGCCCAGATTAAACATTTCTGGGTGTGACTGTGAGGGTGTTTCCAGAGGAGTTAGCATTTGAATCAGTGGATACTAGAAGATTGCCCTCCCCTATGTGGGTGAACATCATCCAATCTGTTGAGGGCTTGAATAGAATAACAAAGGCAGAGGAAGGAGGAATTCACTCCTTTTTTTTCTGCCTACTTGAACTGCCACACCTCTCATCTACCCTTGGATTCAGACTGAATCACACAACTGGCTTCTCTAGGTTTCTGTTTGTCAGCTGCCATGCCAGTTCCTCATAATACATATGGTTTATATATATATATATTTTTTTTCTCTCTCTCTCTCAAGAGAAACAGAAGATACCTATCTTCTGTTAGATACTAGATCTGTATAACAGAAGATATCTGTTTCTCTCTTCCTAAGATATTTTATGCTTTTTAAAATAGAACAATAAATATATGCTCCTTAAAAAAATTCAAGTATTGTAGGAATATATAACTTAGTAAATGAAAGACTAAGTTCACAAAAGAACCCTTGTTATCATCTAACAGAATTTGGTATGTATTCTCCACCATTTTCATTTTATGGAAGTTATACATGCATATACTTCAAAGCCAAAAAGTCCTCCACAACTTATTAAAAACCCCAATCTCTAGTGTCCCTGACTCCTCTCTCAGAGATAACTACTTTCAGCTCTTCAGAGTATCTTTTGGTATTTATTTATATTTATTTATTTATTTTATCCTTATCTTCATATTTCTTAATAACATTCTTCTGTGGCTACTTGTTTTTTCAGGCTTAGCCACTGTCTACCAAACTACCTCTCCATCCCAACCACACACATGCAGTCTTCTTCCAAATCTCCATTTCCTTTTATTATAATTTTTGTTAACTTAATAATTACTGTTTAAGTTACTCACGTTATTTTTTCTCAAGTTAATCTTCTTCCCTTTGAGCTTAGTGTTCTATGTATTATTTATTACTACTTGTTAATGCACTTTCACACTGCCAATTCTGTATGTCTCTCAAACATTAAGGATGACATGAACTTTTTTTTGCCCTGAACAAAGGCAAGGATGGTCTTGCTGTTTACTAAAATGGGGAAGATGGGTGGAGCAGGTTTGGGGTAGGGGAGATCAGGAGTTCAGTTTTGAAAATATTAATTTTGAAATATTTATAAGATATCCAAGTGTTAACCATACAATTGGACCAGCAGTTCTGGAGCCCAGGAGAAAGACTGGCAATATAAATCTGGGGAATCATTTAGGCAATAATACTGGATGAAATCAGAAAGGGAGTGTGTGTAGACAGAGATGAGAAGAGGGCCCAGGACTGAACCCTTGGGCACTCCAACCTTGAAAATCCAGGGATGTCAACCAAGTTTCCTGCTATAGTGTATCTCTCCCCTAATTTCAACTAAAAACCTGGACAAAATATTAAAGCAATTATCTGAGGACTCTGAGAAGTAAATAATAGCAGACAGACTGGGTTCGTGGACACACTTGAAGAGCAACCTGTAAGGTGGTAGTGACTTTCCTGGGGCTTTTCCCTTTTTATCTCCCAGCTTTGATCTGAGTGAGATAATGAATCAAGATGCAAAAACTCAAGAGAGCAATCCGTCTTGTGAGAGGACCACAAAAAAGGTCCCTGGGAATGTGATTTCTTTTTTTGTTGTTTTTTCTTTCTCTTCTAGTTCTGCCCAGAAGCCAGACCTAACTCCAGTTGGGGATCTGCACTCCCAGGCAATGGGAACCAGGCAAGGGGACCCCCACTTGAAAGGAGTGGTGGAGGAGCCCCCTGTTATTTTCTTGCCTTGTCCAGAGTGCAGGCCCATTTGTGCGGAATGGCGCAATTGCACAGAAGTTAAATTTGCAAAAAAGCCCCATCTATCTGGCCACAGGTAATTGGAAAAGCGAGTCAAGAGAGTGGGGAGGAGGGGCGCCTGGATGGCTCAGTTGTTAAGCGTCTGCCTTCCACTCAGGTCATGATCCCAGAGTCCTGGGATCAAGCTGCATCGCATTGGGCTCCCTGCTCAGCGGGAAGTCTGCTTCTCTCTCTCCCACTCCCCCTGCTTGTGTTCCCTCTCTCGCCATGTCTCTCCCTGTCAAATAAATAAAATCTTAAAAAAAAAAAAAAGTGGGGAGGAGAGGAGGAGAAAGGAGAAGGGAATTCCCTTTCTGTGACTATTTCCAGGCTCGCCCCATAGCTGAGCATAAGGGAACAACCCAAAGAAGCAAAGCAAATGCTTTGAGAAATGCACTACACTGTAAACCCCTAAGAAGTCCCAGGTGACTCCTGAGTGGCTCACGCAAGGGGCAGATCAAATATAAAAGCAGTTAAAAATCAACACTAAGAAAGCAAGCAATCTAGTAAGAAATGGATAAATGATTAGAACAGACATTTTATCGAAGAACCCAAAGAGAGGGCAAATAAGCACACGAAAAGATGCTCAGGATTGTGACCAGTGGTTAAATGAAAATAAAGAACACAGTAAGATACTACTACACACCTATTAGAATAGCTGAAATTTTTCAAAAGTGATAATGTCAGGCACTGGCAAGTGTGCAGAGAAGCTGGAATTTTTATTATGGTGCTGCTAGGAATGCAAGATGGTACAGTTATTTTGGAAAATAGTTTGACAATTTCTTATAAAGTTAAAGGTATACCTACCATATTGCTCGGCAAGCCCATTCATAGGTATTGACCCAAATGAAATGAAAACATCACTTACGTGAAATTCACACAAAAACATTAATGCAAATGTTTATAGCAGATTTACTCATAGGAGCTTTAAAGCGGGAGCAACCCAAATGCCTCAACTGAGGAAAGGATACACTGGTATGCTCGTCGAATACTGTTCAGCAGTAAGAAGGAGTGAACTATTGATAATCATAACATGGATGGTCTCAAATGTATTAGCTAAGTGAAAGGAGACAGACCTAAGAGGCTACATATCATGGGATTCCATTTATATGACATTCTGGAAATGACAAAACTATAGATAGAAAAAACAGGTCAATCCTTGTCAGTGGGTAATAGGGGAGGGTTTAATTACAAAGGGAATATAGATTTCGGTATTTTGGGGGAAAGGGCTAATGAAGTTATTTTTCTGGGTTGTTGTAATAGTTTCTATTGCTGCTGTCACACGAATCACACCTCTGTGGCTTAAAACAACACAAATTGTCTTCCAGTTTGGAGGTCAGTAGTTCCAAAACCAAGGTGTTGGCAGGACTGCATTCCTTCTGGAGGTTCTAGGAAAGAATTCCCTCCTTGCCTTTTCCAGCTTCCTGAGGCCGCCTGCCATCATCGGCTCGTGGCCCATTCTCCATCTGCAAGGCCAGCAGTGTAGCACCCTCACATCTCTGGCTTCTGCTTCCCTTGTCACATCTTCACTGACTCTTACTCTCCTGCTCTCCTCTTTCCCTTATAAGGACCCTTGTGATCACCCTGGACCAACATAAGTGCTTTGAGATAACCTCTCCATCATTCATGATACTTAATTTCATTACACCTGCAAATTGCATGTCAGTTAACATACAGGTTCTTGGAATTAAGACACGAACATCTTTGGAGAGGGGCCGTTATCTTGCCCACCACAGTTCACTCTCTGCCCCCAAAGATGCCCATGTGTCCCACATGCAAAACACATTCACTTAGGGGTGTCTAGCTGGCTCAGTCGGCAGAGCATGTGACTCTTGATCTCGGGGTCTTGAGTTTAAGCCCCACATTGGGCACAGAGTTTACTTACAAATTTAAAAGAACAACAAAGAGAAACCAAATCCCGGCCCCCACCCCCACCCCCGGCTTCTCCTCATCTCAACCTCCCCAGAGTTTCAACCTATTACTATTGTGGTATTGGTCATACAACTTTATCTGTACTTTTTTCAAAAGTCACAGAACTTCTCACCAACAGTGAATTTTGCTGTATATAAATGTTAAAACTGGGTCTACAAACCAGGACACAGCAAAGGAGCCTGAGAAGAAATTGCCAGTAAGGTGAGAAGAAACCAAAAGTTTGTGGTGTCCTGGAAGCTGAGTAAAGAAAGTGTATCAGGGAGGCCATGATGAACTCTGATGTTACCGAGATCCAGGACGGTGAGGAGTACTGATCGAGCAACCTGGAAGCATCTAGTCAACTACTTGACAACAGTAGTTTCTGGGGAGCAGTGGAAGCAAAAGCCAGACAGAAGTGTGGGTTCAAGAGAAAAGTGGAGAAGTAAAGACAGTTAACGAAGACCAGTGCCACTTAAGTAGCCAGTCCTTTAATCACTAACAGATAGTTACTGGTCCTCTAGGAGATAAGGAGTACACACTGGAATTTAAACCAACTCACTGCTTCCTGTGTTCAGAAATCTTTTTTTTTTTTTAAGATTTTATTTATTTGACAGAGATAGAGGCAGCCAGTGAGAGAGTGAACACAAGCAGGGGGAGTGGGAGAGGAAGAAGCAGGCTCATAGCAGAAGAGCCTGATGTGGGGCTCGATCCCATAACGCCAGGATCATGCCCTGAGCCGAAGGCAGACGCTCAACCGGTGTGCCACCCAGGCGCCCCTGTGTTCAGAAATCTTGCTATGGAAAGAAAAGTCCCCTGATCTTAATGCTTAGTGACAGAGTTGATTTACCTACTGGCTCTCCAGCCTTCCCTTCTCATGGACTTGTTGCCCTTGCCAGCACCAGACCAGAAACCACACTTGGAGCAGAACCGGCAACACTCCAGAAGTGTTTTGCTGCTTTATGTTTAAATAAAAAAATTGTTTCCTCTCCTATTCTTCAGTCGTTCTGAGTTTATGTTTAACAAATTCTTCACTGTCATTTTAGTGGGGAGGAAACAGTAGGAAATTTGTGTAGTCCCCACCACCTTTTCTTTCAAGTACCAGGTTTTCTTTGTATGTATAGCATGCACTATTACTTAAAAAGCAGTTGTGCTAAATATACCGAGTTGTAACTTAACATTTTTTAATTTACTATATGTTGAACATTTCTTTATTAATTAGAAAATAATAGTCACTATAAAACTTTTGAATAATACAAAAATAGAATAAAAAGGCAAAAATCCTTTACTTTTATTCTCCCTCAACCCTTCTACCTTTCATTGTCCCATTCCATAGTTACACACTCTTTACAGTGCGAACTATTAAGTTTGTTTTATATCCTTCTGGACCTATTTCTGTCTTGACTCTCTCTCTCTCTCTCTCTCTCACACACACACACACACACAATTTTTAACGTAAGTGGAATGTCACAACATTATACAAATATGTTGAACAACATGCTTTTTTCACAACAATATATTAGAGGCATTATTTCATGTTTATATGTGTATACACATATATTTTTTTAACTGTTGCTGAATGTTTCATGCCATGAATCTATCATAACTTCTTTAAGGACTCACCTACTGAATCTATGTTATTTCATATACTCAGTATGAAAATAATGAAGTAAGGGCACCTGGGTGGCTCAGTCGGTTAAGCATCTGCCTGTGGCTCAGGTCATGATCCCAGGGTCCTGGGACTGAGCCATGCATCAGGCTCCCCACTGAGCTGGGGGGTCTGCTTCTCCCTTTCCCTCTACTCCCCCCTCCATGCTCTTTCTCCCAAATAAATACATAAAATCTGTAAAAAGACAATAATGAAGTAAACCTTCACTCATATAACTTTTCACACATGAATACTTTTGTGGGAAAGATGGTTGGAGTCAAAATTATTAGGTCAAGTTACCACTAAGAATGATTTTCCACTTATTTGACCATTATTGATATATCCATTTGTGCACACTCCTGCCAAAATTGGGTATGACTAATCTCATTCTTGCTACTCTATTTTTTTAACTTACATTCAATTAATTAACATATAATGTATTATTAGTTTCAGAGGTAGAGGTCAGTGATTCATCAGTTGTACATAATACCCAGTGCTCATTACATCATGTGCCCTCCTTAATGTCCATCACCCAGTTACCCCCACCCCCTCCACTCCAGCAACCCTCAGTTTGTTTCCTATAGTTAAGAGTGTTTTTTGGGTGCAAAATGGTGGTTTATTAAAGCACCGGGATAGGACCTGGGGGCAGTAAGAGCAGCTGCACTGGGGTCTTGAGGAGTGGTCATTATATACTTGGGAGTTGGGGGAAGAAAAAGGGAGGTTTTCAAAAGAACATTTTTATAGGCTAGAGGACCTACAAGATACCAGAGGCCTTGCTATTGTCAATTTAAGGTTGTTTTCCCCTCTGGCAAGGTATTAACATTAAGATAGTTGGGAGATTCTGGAAGAATGTGACACATGTCCCGCAGTGGGGGGGAAGGTTGCAGCTAGACTTCTGCTCCCTCATTGTTCTTCCCTGAACAATTTTGACCCTTAAATCTTTAAGGTTGTGAAAGTGGAAGGTTTCATCTGTAGTGTCTTCCTGATGAATAGGGGTATAGAGATTTCCCTACCTATGGGTCAATATTGGTCAATTGGGGAACATACAGGGGAGTTATGAAAGGGGAGGCAGCTGAATCCAATGCCATCAACATATATGAACCTCTAGTTAAGAGTTTCTTATGGTTTGTCTCCCTCATTGTCAATATACCCTGTGTAACTTCTATTTCCCAGATAGGTAGTAAGGTGGAACATTTTTTCACAGGATTTTTGGCCACTATGTTTGATCTGTGAACTGCATGTTCTTTGCTTTGCTTTTTAAAATCTTAAATGTAGGAGCACCTGGGGGCTCAGTTTGGTTAAGCGATGGAGTCTTGGTTTTGGCTCAGGTCGTCATCTCAGTGTCGTGGGATCAGTGTCCACCCTCCCCCCATTTTGCCCCCTCCCCCGCTCCCCTTCCCACGCTGAGCGTGGAGTCTGCTTGTCCCTCTCCCTCTGCACCTTATCCCACTGTCTCTCTCTCCTGATAAATAATCTTTTAAAAAAATCTTAAATGTAATATTTGAATAGGTATGAAAATCAAAAGTTTCAAAATTCAAAAGGTAGAAACGGCTATACAAAGAAGTCTCACTCCCACTCATCTCCTAGCTACGCAGTTTCCCCCACCACAGGTTGGCCGAGGTGGAGTGTAAGTTCCAACTCTCCTGGTGCCTGGGTGACTCAGTTGGTTAAGCGACTGCCTTCGGCTCAGGTCATGATCTCAGGATCCTGGGATCGAGCCCTGCATTGGGCCCCCTGCTCGGTGGGGGGGCTGCTTCTCCCTCTGCCTCTCTCTCTGCCCCCCCCCCCCCCCCCCCCCCCCCCCCCCCCCCCCCCCCCCCCTCCCCCCTCACAAACAANGGTCAAATAAATAAAATCTTTAAAAAAAAAAAAAAAAGTTCCAACTCTTAAAGTCATGTGATTGGTCTTCCAGGCAACCAGCCCCTATCCTTCGGGGATTTCCAAAAGTCACCTCAATAACATAAACTCAGGTGTGGTTGAAGGGGCTTTTTATGAATAACAAGACACTCCTTTCACTTTTATGGCTCTGAAACTATTCAGAAACCCGCTGAAAGACCAACTATTACAACAAAAGATGTTCCTAGTGCTCTTAGGAAATTTCAAGGGTTTTAGGAGCTCTATGCCAAATACATATTTCCCTTTTATAAATCATAAATCGCAGTCTGTGACATTAATTGCAAATATATATATTTAAAGATTTTATTTATTTTGTCAGAGAGAGAGAGAGAGAGAAGGTGCACAAGCAGAACGAGTGGCAGAGGGAGAAACAGACTCCCGCTGAGCAAGGAGCCTGATGCGGACTCAATGCGAGGACCCTGAGATCAAGACCTGAGCTGAAGGTAGACACTTAACTGACCGAGCCACCCAGGTGTCCCTGTAAATATTTTTTTATCCAGTTTTTGTCTTCTTTTAGTTTATTCATCTCATAAAAGTTTTTGCCAAGGGAAGATTTAAATTTTTATGTAGTTAAATATATCAGGTTTTTCATTTATGGCTTCTAGGCCAGTCTTAGAAAAAGTTATCTTACTCCGAAGCCATTTTAAAAACCTCTCCCATTATTTATAGTACCTTCATTTTAAACAGTGAAACCTTTGAATCAGCTAGAATTTATTAGATATGACCTCTAAAGTAGAGATACAATAATCTGTTAACCTAAATAACCTAACCCTAAACTGAAGCAAGCTCAAATGACCGAAATTGAGCTCGTCTGGGAATAGCAGAGGAACTGCAGTTCAGGGGATGCATGGTCTAGCAAGCTACTGGCGAGTTTGGTAAGGATTTGGGGCAGGCTGTATTTATGGGCAAGTAGTACAGGGGTGGTGGGGGGATAACCAGCTAGAGTTCATACAGTAAGTTCACTGGCTTGAGGCTGGGGAGAGATTCTTGGTCAGAAGATAAGTCTATCTTCTGTAAATCAGGCATTTATGGGAATCAGCCTCAGTTCTTAAGTTCCATGCTTCCAAAGGCACATGTGAGGTTCATTTCATACCCTCCAGTTCCATTTTAGACGGAAATCCTTTCACAAACCTGTTTTTTCCCTTGATGGTTTACCTAGTTGTCTCAACACCATTTACTGAATGACCCAACTTTTTGGTGGTGATTTGAAGTGTCACCTTTATATCCTAAATTCCCATATACGCTTTAATCTGTTTCTACATTTCCTTTTTTGGTACACTGATCTGATTATTTGTGGACAGTATCTCATTGTTCTAATTATTATTATTACAATATGGCCAAGATCTTAGCCCTAGTCCTCATAGATTGAACCACCCAGGCCCCCCCGTGCCATGACTTTTCATCATGTCTTACATCTTTCAGTCATGTTTTTAAGTTTTCTTCAAAAAGATCTGCGTATTTCATCTTTTGTTGTTGTTGTTGTAAACAGGGCCTTTTTTGAATTGCATCTTCTAGTTGGTAGTGGCTTATATAAAACAATAGATTTTTACATACTAACTTTGCTCACAGCCACCTTACTGAATTCCCTTATTCCTGTATTTTTTTAAGTTTTCCCAGTAGATTCTTTGGAGATTTCTGCATCTTCAATCATAATATCTGCAAATAATGGTAATTTTATCACTTCCTTTTCAAATTATATAGCTCCATATCCTTTTTTTTTTTTAAGATTTTTTTAATTTTTTATATATTCGAAAGAGATAGAGACAGCCAGCGAGAGAGGGAACACAAGCAGGGGGAGAGGGAGAGGAAGAAGCAGGCTCATAGCAGAGGAGCCTGACGTGGGGGCTCGATCCCAGAACGCCGGGATCACGCCCTGAGCCGAAGGCAGACGCTTAACTGCTGTGCCACCCAGGCGCCCCTCCATATCCTTTTTCTTATATACATATTTTGTTAGAACGTCCAGAAGAGTAAGTGTGGTTGTTCTTGTCCTATTTCTGATGTTACTCCATACATGTCTGATATTTCCTACTTTGTTTTCTGTTGTGTTCCTTTCAAAGGAAAATTTATGCAGGATAATGATTTTATTTTTTTCTTCTAAATCTTTGCTATTTCTGAAATTGATACACTCCTGCACATGGTCAGTTTTCAATTAAATGCTAAGTGTTAAATGAAATGAAATGCATGTTATGGAGACATCTTTGGCTGTAACAAATGGGGGTACACAGGGGCATCCTGAGCCAGAAATACTAATAAACATCCTACAATTCACAGGATAGCCCCTCACAACAAAGATAATCCAGCCTGAAATGTCAGTAGGGCCAAGGTTGGGGAATGCTGCCTTAGAGGAAAGAGAAGAAAGAATTAGCTTGATTCATGTAAGACTTGGATTTGAGTCCCTGCAAGAAGAAAAGGGCTTCCAGCAGCAGCATGGGTCTATTCAAATTCCCTCAAGACACTAATGGCTCTCACACAGGAATACATTTGATGGGCTTTTAGGGACTCATTTGTGTGACCTTTGTCACCAGTGCTGCAGCAGATAAAATCTAGGCTGCAGGGTCTGAAGAGAGCATGGCAGAAGAACACCAAACAATGGAGTATTTCCAACAAATAGAAACTGACGACTATCCTTACATATAAAGGAATATTATGTTTGTCAAGAAAAAGAATATCCCAGGAGAAAAATAAGCAAAAAACTTGATCTATACACATCACAAAACACTGATAAAAGGCCAAAGAATATGGAGGGAAATGCTCAACTTCATTAGTATGCAAGGAAATGCAATGTGAAACGATGATGTATTTGTTTTAATTCATCAGATGGGCTGGAATGAAACAGACTGGTAACACCCACAATAGGTGAGAGCAGGGACGGCAAGCAGCATTGCTACAATTCCTTGGCACTGGGATTTCAAATGATTTTTTTCCTCATATTTTTCTTTTCTTCTTTTTTTTTTTAAGATTTTATTTATTTATTTGACAGAGAGAAAGACAGCCAGTGAGAGAGGGAGCACAGGCAGGGGGAGTGAGAGAGGAAGAAGCAGGCTCCCAGTGGAGGAGCCCGATGCGAGGCTCGATCCCAGGACTCCGGGATCACGCCCTGAGCCAAAGGCAGATGCCCAATGACTGAGCCACCCAGGCGCCGCATTTCCTCATATTTTTCAATATTGCTCTTCCAAAAAATGAGCTTTTAGCTTCTAAGTCATGAAGCTATTGTCATCTGAAATAAAATCCCCAGATTATAGAAATACATATTACACATGTATACATACAGACTTTCAACAAAATGTTACTATGCCTGCCCGAGTTCAGCACCCAATCTTCCTGCCACCTAGCTTCGCTCCTCATTGCACTGTGATCTGATGCTCCTGAAAATAAAGCCAACTCTGTCATTCCTTGCTTGAAACTCTTCAGTGGATCCCATTCCAGGGAATCCATCACATAGACGGCATCAGGGCACCCTCCCGGATCTGACGCTGTCCAGCTCTCCTCCCGCGTCCTCCCTCACACTTTTGGTTCAAACTTGGCACATCGTGCTTGTACCTTTGTAGCTGCCTGGCTTTACTCATTAATTTGCCTGGAATTCCTACAGCCCCGTCCCCACTATGTTGCTACAGTTCCTTAGGCTTACAGCCATTAATTCATTTAGCACAGAGCCTAGAAATCCTCGTCCCCTTCCTCCTTACAAACCAGGGCCCTCTTAATTTTTGTATCTCCTGTGCCAGCCACCACTGCCTGGTGAACAGAATGCTTAATTTAAAGTGCTTTGTTCATTACCCTGTTTTCCTAGTTCCGATACTTTGTTGTTCATTATTGAGTTCAGAAAAGTCTTTGTGGTTCTACAGACATACATCAGAATCTGAGTATCCTAACTTTTTAACTATATCTTTCTCTGTAAGCCAAAGTTCATCCTATAAACCGTAGAAACTGACTATAGATCCCAATTAAATTTAAAACTAAATATGAATCATCTCCCACTGGTGTTTTCCTTTTGAAAAGGAAAACAGCTGAAGGCCATTGGGAGGAGGTCATCGAGAGGACATGACTGCCAGTTCATCCACGAGCTGGACTTGGGCCATCAGAGGCTGCTCAGCCTCTCCCCTGTCCTTGGAATGTATGTTCTGCCCACTGTTCGCACAGTGGGAGCTGGTCCAAGGACACAGCTGTGAGAGAGTAGTGTGCTGTGGAGAGCTCTGGATGGTATATGTGACTGAACCCAGTGAACGCTTCTTCATAAACTTTCAAGATTCTGGCCCATGGATGCAGGGATCTGCTCACCTTGTAGGCACCCAAGACAAACCTTGTAACAAGTCAGTTCCCTCGTTTATTACACCTGCTACCTACCAGTCTGGAAGGGTCTGCCTCTTTCTTTGGTCTCTCCCAACCCTCCACGTACAAGGGCCAGTTTCAGATTATACCCAGGAAGCTCCTGAGGAGGCTGCAGACCAACAAAGGCAGTTCATAGCTTCTTCCAGAACACAGAGACAGACTCCTAGAGAAGGCAATGGCTTTGAGATATACTTATTAAAAAGGAAGGAAGGAAAAAAAAAAAGAAGGGAGAGAGGATAAATCAGGAAACTTGGATATAATCTGAATTTTAAAAATACAATTTTGGCTTTAGTTTGTGAAGGTTGTCATTTTGGGGCCTCAAGAGGATTGCCTACGGGTGACACACCATCACTCTGACCTTGGTAGAAAACTTCTAGAATGTCCCAGCAATGGCTAGATCTAAAGGAAACTGGTACCCTCCTAAGTACCTCGATGTGACCAAATCAGTATACCCCCTGCCAAACAGTTGTGTATAGCTTAAGGGTTTTCAAATGAGGTCTTATTGTTCAGCTGATGACCGACACACATAATTGCAATGTCCCCTCCCCTCATATTAAGCTTTCTGGGGCAGTATATAAAGGTGCTAATGCAAATGGATAAATTAAAGGGGCAAACTAGGAAAATGGGGGAAATACTGCCCTTCACTCATAAAAATACTTCATTTCACCTGGAGAGTTAGATATGATTAATATCTCTATATAAGTTTATATGACATCTTATTCTTATAATTTAAAAGTATAATCCAAGGAGGGGCCTGGCTGGCTCAGATGGAAGAACGTGTGACTCTTGATCTCTGGGTCATGAATTCGAGCCCCACACTGGGTGTAGAGATTACTTAAATAAATAAAACTTAAGAAAGCGTAACTCAAGGCTAAAAAAGGTTCTTCTTAGACCACCTTAAAGCCACAGAACATACCTTTCTGGATCTAATCAAGGTATAGTCAATACTGAAAGGCGTGGCAATTTCTTGAAGAAGGATTAAAATAAAGGGAACGTTCTCAAGTTTTCTCTGAAGTATTTTAGCTCTTGCCAGTGGAAGGTGCTGCTGATGTAACGAGCAACACCGGTCAGTCTGACGCTAGTCCAAGTAATCTTGATTGTCTTATTCCCGGAGAACGGAAAACTGTAGGAGTTTGCATAGTAAATCACCTAGTGAGACTGGTCCTCCATGGAGGAAATTCTCTCTCAGAGCTATGCGGGCCGAGCTGTCATCCCATACCGCACACGCGTGTCCAGTGCGTGAGGAGGCTCTGCAGGGGAAAACCACCTCAGCCACAGAAAATAATGACTGCTCTCATCAGTTTAAGAGTGGGAAGAACTTATTTGATCAAACCCTTGTTTCAACTAGATCATTGTGACAGATTTCCTCCATATAAATAGCCAAATTATTACTGGGTTCTAATGTCCTGTGGAAGAAGCACTGGGCAAGACGATGTTTCAACTATACCTTTGATCCTAGGACAAACCAGACAGTTCAACTTCAAGATGTGCAAACACAGACGTTCTCCTTGAGTTATCTGGGCTCTACGAAGTACCTTCCAAGTGACCCACAAGTCCCACCTCCTAAACAGCCACACAGGTGAGAGTGAAATTCAAGTTTCCAACAAAAATTGTCAGATGTTATCTGGCAAAAACTGCCATTCCCGAGGACAGCTTGTCAGGTTGCCAATCAGTCTTCATTCCTCCGCAACCGCTGACCTGACCTTGAGCCTCTCACACGCGACTGGGTGGAGAGTCGAGGTCAGAGGAAGTGAAAGTCAACAAGCGCTTACTCAGCAGGGCATTGTGTCGCTTCAGGTAGGCGATTATGTCTCCTTGCTTTTCCACGATGTCTTCTAGGCTTGAACTAGTCCTGCAAAGAATCCACATATACACCAGTACTCATTCGTCTCTTTGCAAATGGGTCCCTCCCAGTTTGCAGTACAGCATATTGTATTTGTGACTTTTTCTTAAGATGTAAGCCAAGGTAAGATTCCAAAATGAGATTCTTTCATTAGATTTGGTTTTATCCAGTTGGCTGGGTGTAAGCAAATCAAACTTAATTCTAAAGGCACATATGCATAATCATGAACTCCAAGCATTAGAATGTTTTTTAGATTACCGGGGGTGGGGGGACCCTTATAATTCTCTTTCTCTAGTCTTTCATTCCCCACCCAAAGCTTACCTGAATCCAGTCTCCGAGGTAATGTTGCTGGGGTAAGCATAGAGTTTTTCTTCTTCAAGTACATCAGGCTGTGGTTTGGCTTTATTAAATTTTCGAATTTTCACTAGAATAATAAAGTCATTATTGACAGGTCATCTAATTATAAAAAGAATCTTTACTTCCATTCATTCAAATTACATTAATTGGCTATGCT
This sequence comes from Ailuropoda melanoleuca, assembly GCF_002007445.2. Taxonomy (NCBI): domain Eukaryota; kingdom Metazoa; phylum Chordata; class Mammalia; order Carnivora; family Ursidae; genus Ailuropoda; species Ailuropoda melanoleuca. Next base: position 92,341,472 of record NC_048222.1, on the reverse strand, counting down.
TTTCAAGTAAGTTACTATGGATAAAAATGCTTCATAAAGTGAATGAACAGGTTTGTTTATTGATGTACTCAGGCCTTTGAAAGCCTGTGTGCCAGGCCTGAACTAAACACTGGGAATACAGAGAGTATCATTACTGTTGATAATAATAACAGCTATGATCTTTTTGTGAGTTTAAAACACAGAAGGCACAAGTGAACTATTGTGAATGGATGGCCTCATCCAGTTCTCAGAACCACCCCCGGAAGTAGATGCCCTTCTTACTCCTACTTTCTACAATAAAGTGAAGCCCTGGGAAGTTAAATAAGTAGCCAGGTTTCTAATCCAGCAATCATGACTTTGAAGCCTCCACTGTTGATACTACCCTATAAAAAGAGCTACTAGTCCAGGGAAAAATACAGATGATAAGTGCACATTCCAAGACAGTATGAAAAGAACCAAAATCAAAGCTTGCACAAGGAGCAGTAACAGCCCGGAAAGCAGCCCCTTGACTCAGCGGGAGTGGGACGGGAGGGAGGATCAGGGGGAAGGAGGATGGTAGGGCGTGGGTCCAGCCTTGAGCAAAACATGAGAACTAATTGCGGAGACTAGGGGAGGAGAGAAGAAGGGTGTTTTAGGTGTGTGAAGAGCCTGAACAAATACTTAGGACCTTGAGAAGGGGTGTGTGTGTGTGTGTGTGTGTGTGTGTGTGTGTGTGTGTGTGTATGAGGGGGTGGAAAGGCAGACATGGAAGACATGAGACTGGTGTTGCCATGCCAAGGCATTTAGATTTTGTCCTGAGAGTAAATAGGAGTCACTGAAAGGAGCTCACCACCATCCCTGAAGGGCAGGGATGAGTAGGGCCAGCTCATGGAGGGCCTTTTATGCCACACCAAGATTTCAGATTTTCTTCCTTCAGCCTTGAAGTAAACTCTGTACAGGGAAGCTGTTAAATGATCAGAGTTACCTCTGAATACAATTACATTGGCAGGAGGAAGGAATACAAATTAAGAAGACAGAAGAAGGGAGACCAGTAGCGTGCCTACTGAAATTACCCACTCAGGATGTGATGAGTGTCTAGTCGAGGCAGTGGCAGTGATGAGGAGAGACAGATCTGGGAGGCAAGCGGACTGAACAGGGCTGATGATTGAGGAAGGGGAGAATAAGGTGGAAGGAAGAATCCAGGGTGACCAAAAGGTTTCGGATTGAGCAAGAGCTGAGGGCTGGCACTGTTAGCTGAGAGAGGGGAGGAGGGACAGGACGGGGGAAGGTCTGGAAGAGGAAGATGACCAGGTCACTTCTGTCTTGGCGCACTGCAACACCTGGATGGAAATGATCACTAAGCAGGAGAATATAAAGGTTTGGGTGGCTCTGCTCATCTGAGGGATGCCCACGAGTGTATAGATGGTAACTTTTAGTATGTAGAGAAAAAGGACACGGGAACGCTGAAACCCGCCAATATTAAAGAGGTGGGGGAAAATCTGTTAAAAGGGAATGAAGCTGAGTCACCAGAGAGGAAGGAGGAGAACCAGGAAAGAGCTGTCAGTGTTCACTGCCAGAAAGGTGAAGACACGGAGAGGACCCAGGGGATACCGCAGTTCGGAGGCCACCGATGAACTTGGCAGTTTGTGGGGAAAAGTGATGTTATGGACTCAACCGTGTTCCCCGGAAAATTGACATGTTGAAGCCCTCACCCCCCATGTGGCTGTCTTTGGAGACAAGCCTTCAGTGAGGTAATTAGCATTAAATGAAGTAATAAGGGTGGGGCCCTGATCTGACAGAAGGGATAGCAGGATGTGCTTGCATAGAGCACAAGGCCAGGTGCAGACACCAACAGAAAGCAGCTCAAGAAGAGAGGCCTCAGGAGAAACCAAGCCTGTCTACACCTCGACCTTGGACTGGCAGCCCCCAAAGCTGGGAGAAAACTAATCTGTGTGGTTTTAGTCAGCCAATCCAGGGACTGTTCTACAGTGGCCGCAGCAGACGACTGCAAGTCGGGGGAGTCAGTGGCAAAGAGGTGGAGAAGCAGACGTGGTGAGGGCCCCTGTTCCCCACTTCCAGGGGGTGACAAGAGCCCCGGACAGTTCGCACCTCTGGATAACAGTTAACTGGGCTGAGGCTCTGCCCTGTCTGAATAGTAACTCTGGGACCAGACTGGGACCAGCAGTCTCCACCAGCGATGGCTACACGGGGGGAGAAAGCCAGGGCGGGAGGCGGTCATTGTCAACCCGGACTGCACAGGAGAACTGGATGTGCGGCGCCGCCTGAATGAGAGTGTCTGCCATGTGGGTAGGGGGAGGGGAAACAGGTTAGACCCCGGCACTACCCTTTTTAAAAGCTCCACATGCCATTCTTCCCGTTTTTAGAGCAACTTTTCAGATATAATTCACGTAGCACACATTCACCCATTTGAAGTATACAACTCGATAGTCAGTGTTTTAGAGACTGGTGCAGCCACCTCCACAGTCAATTTTCGAACATGTTCATCACCCGGAAAAGAAAGCAGGTATCCATTAGCAGTCATTCTCCATTTGCCCCCTGCCCCCCAGCTCTAGGCAACGGCTAATCTATTTCCTCTCTCTATGCACTTGCTGTTCTGGGCATTTCACATCCATGGTCTTCTGTGAATGGCTGCTTCCCCTTAGCACAATGTTTTCCAGGTTCATCCACACTGTAGCACATATGAGTACATCAGTCCATGTATTCACTCCTTTTTAGGACTGAATAACATTCTAGTGTGCAGATCGAACACATTTGGTTTACCTACTCATCAGTTTACCCTGACATCAGTTAGCTGGTTTCCCCTTTGGGCTATTATAAACAGCGCTTCCTTGAACAATCGTGTACGTTTTCATAGTGAGGTCTTGGAGAGATGTGCGGAGTCACGTGACATTGTTTCTCCTTTTGTGGAACTGCCAGGCTCCACGTACGAATCTAACGTGCACTCTCAGCTGAGAACTAGGCTCAAGAAGTTGAAGAGAAGAGGTAAAAAGTGAGAAAGTTGGGAGATGTGCAGAGGGTCCACCAGGAAGGACCAGGAGGAAGCAGACAGTATGATGCCAAAAGAACCAAGCGTGCCCTGTACTTAGGTGCCCTTGACTTTCAGGCATGGCAAGCAAGTTGAAAATGAGAAGCCCCTACGGCTTTGAAGGCACAGGCACAAAACTTGAGGTGCTGCAGCTCGCGTGTCAGAGAAGACAGACTGAGCCCCGGGGCCCCCTCCAACAGGTCAGGGGGAGTGCCAGACAAAGGAGACTATGGGGCCCCAGTGAGGCAGGCAGGAAACCAGGAAAGCCAGAGGCCTGGGCAAGTGGGGGGTACACTGCCAGGAGGTAAACTGTGTCCAATGTCATCCAGTAAAGATGAAGGGCAAGAATCGACTGTGGTTACATGATAGCTGCCAGTGAATCTGACTTGTTCAGTGTTCACATCTTAATTCTCTAAAATGCTATCTTCCCCAAGATAATTCCTGAATAAAGGAAGAAGCTTGGAACAAGTGTAAGTTTCTTGAACTGGGGGACAGGAAATAGCAGCTATACAGTATTAAAGTAAAAGGGGACAGAAATAAAAGACACACCACAGTCTGACAAAATAAAAAGGTCTTTGTGGTCTTTCAAATAGATTAAATTGAACGCATTCAGCATTTTATAGATCACAAGTTAGGCGGTAACACCAATTCAAGCCACTCTTTCCATCATAAGCCAAGGAAAGCAGGTGGCATACTAAAACATCAAAATACTAAAAAAGATAGGTGGACTTTTCACCACTTACATTTTCTTTCTTTCTATACTGAACCTCTTACTGAACTTCAGAGCAGTGATACCGGCTGCTGGAAGGCTAATAAATGAGTGGCATTAGCTGAATCTTTTGCTTATTTTTAAATGAACAGAGAGCTAATCAAATTCAGTATCTCAAAACTGTTGCAAGCTTTATTTTCCTAGTTTTCCCCCTAAGAGGTAGTAAAGTAAATTAGTGCTCCATGAGAAGGGCCCATCTTGGTTTCTAGAGATTAACTACTTAAAATACAAATAAACTAGTTAGGTTAGAATTAGTACATCAAAGAATCATGTCCTCAAGAGTCACTATCAATGGTATCAAACCCACTGTCTTTTAAAATCATTTCAGTATAGAGAAACAAGAAAAATCCATACATCAGCGAAGGAACCTTAACTTTTCTATGACACTGAACAAAAGCAGTATCTATCTCTAGAGGCTACTTCCTAAATCTCTCCTGTCAGAACCTACAATACATTTAAAGGAACATTATAATTTAGTAAGTTAGGCTTACTCTTGAGGATGTGGAGATAAAACAGTCATACTTCAATCTTTTAAAGAAATTCAATACTTGCAGAAACCCTAAGTTTATAATTATGATTATCATAAACCTCTCCTATGTAAACCATCTCTTTACTTTGTGAATCCGAATTACCAATTACCAGGTTTTCTTACAGTAGGAAGCATATTCGTTTGAAATTTAACAAGATAGTTTTGGGTTTTTGTTTTTTTGTTTTTTTGGTTTTTTTTTTAGGATTTTTATTTATTTATTTGATAGAGAGAGAGAGAGAGAGCAACTGCAGGGGGAGCAGCAGAGAGAGGGAGAAGCGGGCCCCCACTTAGCAGGGAGCCTGATGTGGGACTCGATCCCAGGACCCTGGGATCATGACCTGAGCCTAAGGCAGACACCCAATTGACTGAGCCACCCAGGTGCCCCTACCAAACAGTTTTTAATGGTGTTTTTATTCAGATTAAAAATTAATTAATGCAAATAAGGATGAAATATGCTACTAAGTCTTTGAGTATAGAATAAAGCAGTTCTTTTTAATTAGGAAGACAACATATTAAAATAAGTGGAAAAGAATAAAATAAAAGAAAATCCTTTTGTTTAAGTTTAGGTGTCACGTAACTATTTGTGTCCAACTGTAAAAATGTTCCTGTCAGGACTCTTGGAATATCTGTTTCCTTTGCCTCTTAGACATTCTAAGGTCTTTCTCTTTTTAACATTACCCGTCTTATTTTTTTTTATTTTTTTATTTTTTTAAAGATTTTATTTATTCGACAGAGATAGAGACAGCCAGCGAGAGAGGGAACACAAACAGGGGGAGTGGGAGAGGAAGAAGCAGGCTCATAGTGGAGGAGCCTGATGTGGGGCTCGATCCCATAACACCGGGATCACGCCCTGAGCCGAAGGCAGACGCTTAACCGCTGTGCCACCCAGGCGCCCCAACATTACCTGTCTTATTTATAATTAATTATAACTGCTACAGCAAATCCTTTAAAAATAGTAAAGTCCTAGGGAAATAAATCTTGGACTACATTTTAACAGTACTGATTTCCCCTTACTCACATGATGACATTCACATGATCTTTGGAAAACTGTTGTTACCTCCCTCTATGTCACAGAGCATTCTATAGGTATTACAGAAAATACTTGACTACAAGAAGGCTTGCACCCCCTGTAGCAAATAAAAGTTGTAGAGTACTGTAAAATAACATGCTAAGTGAATTCTATATTCTAAACTATCACCTCATTTACAGCATTTGACGGACATGTTGTAGATTGGAACTGATCTCAGTCAACAAGGTAACTCAATATTCATTTGTCATATGGGTCACTTGACTGAGATAGCAAGCTCTTTCTTACACACTGAAAAACTAACCTTACTTTAAAACTAGTCTCATTCTTTTCTAGGAAGTTAAGTGGGTGGTATATAATATATTTGTTTAAAGTGAGTACAAGATGCAATTCTCTCCATAATTTGGCTCATTGTTATCTGATAACTATAGAAAAACTTATAAAGATCAATCAGTAATGTGACATTCACATTTACAAACTAGTCACCCCATTCGTATTCTAAATACTCTGTAGGCCTAAGGAGATGCCACGTGTAACTTTTTTGTGTTTGTTTCTTTAATGATAAGGTATCACTTGACTTGACAAAAATTAGTTGATGACACAAATTTAGAAGTATGACTCACTGGTACGTTGCTGTTGGTTTGAAACTGAGGAAGTTTGGATGTGGTCAGCAATGAAAGGTACAGGTGCTAAACAGGCTCTCGGTTGCTAGAAAACCTTGCCTCGAAGATAATGGCCAAGCTTCCCATTATCAGGGATGAAACAAGCAGTTAAAGGTCTTTAGTCCAAGAGTGTAGTTGTAATTCTCACCTGTGTAAATGAGCAGACACGTCAGGGAACAGATCAGTTCCAGGGCCAGGATGGCCAGGATGAGGTCCAGATACAACCTGCCGGGCTCCGGAAAGGAGTGCTGCACGCACAGCACAAGGAGGAGAGCCGTGCTGCCTGAAGAGGAGAAAGAGGCACGGGGTTAGCAGAGCCCCGGGGGGCCCACACTGCAGGTGCGCACCCAGGCCCTTTTACACTGAGCAGTGAAGGAAACTAAGGTAAAAACTCCAAACTGCTGCTCTCTTGAGGAAAAAACCCCAACACATCTAAGAATCAATGATGCCCCTTAATAAAATTACATAAGAATCTGGATTTTCTTAAAAACTAAGAAACGATTTTTTGCTCTATAAAATTATTAACAATGGCATTGCGTGGAATCCCATGTGCATTTAAAATGGGATGCAGGGGCGCCTGGGTGGCTCAGTGGGTTAAGTGTCCAACTCTTGATTTTGGCTCAGGTCATGATCTCAGGGTGGTGGGATTGAGCCCTTTGTTGGGCTCAACATGGAGTTTGCTTGTCCCTCTCCCTCTGCTCCCCACCCCTCCCCGCTCTTAAATAAATAGGGAGTTTTTAGAAATTTGCATTATCCCAGTTCCTCAGAATCCAGAGGTACTTGAGGACCCTCATGGCCCATTCTGGTCACATAATGTAACAACAGAGAACTGCACGGAGGTTAGGAATGTTGCAGTTATGGGGACTGCCTAGGTGGACAACTGGGACACGCTGCTGACCATGAACAAATGACCTCACACCTCTGCTCCACAACTTCCTCGTCTGAAAAGGAGAATGACAGCACCTTCCTCACAGTGCTGTTGTGAGGAATAAATGAGTTAATACGTGGAAAATATTTAGAATGGTGCTTGGCAAGTATTTGATAAATATGAACTGTCCCTCCCGACACACACACGTAGCGTATCTCTTATTTGGTTTTGAAGACTTTTAGCCTTGTTCAGTACTTTTATTTTGAAAAATACAACATGGAAGAAAAATAAAATTCTGGAGCAAAGAGGCTGGGTCTTGCCATCATGTAGGCTATGACTGTGAGTCTGCGACAGGCACCTGCTTAGAGGAAGGGTTGTATGGCAGTGTGCCTGGGACTGTGAAAGATTACACGAAACCAAAATTATTATTATTATTATTATTTTAAAGATTTTATTCATTTATTTGTCAGAGAGAGAGAGAAAGAGCGCACAAGCAGGGGGAGCAGCAGACAGAGAGAGAAGCAGACTCCCCGCTGAGCAGGGAGCCTGATGTGGGGCTCGATCCCAGGACCCTGGGATCATGAGCTGAGCTGAAGGCAGATGCTTAACTGACCGAGCCACCCAGGCATCCCGAAACCAGAATTATTATAATAATGCTGATGATACCTACATTTATTGAATTCCTACTAAGTACTATTAGTTCACTTCCTCCTGCAACAGAGTTTGTCTGAGAAATATTATTTCCCCAATTTTTAAGAAAAAAGGTGTCAGGATGAAGCTAATCACTATCGAACAATACTATCACCTGCCATAAAAACACTGGTTACACTCATCTGATTAGCTGGACGATCTATATCCTCATGGATTTACCTTTTTATTCTTCATATAAGAAAAAAAATACTTAAAGAAAGTAGAAACAAGGTAAATACCTGCCCCAATATCTTTGATTTTCTGGGTCCTTAAGTGAGCAACATAAAAGTGATGCCATCTGTGACTAAAGTAAGGGTCCAAATGCTCAGAAACATTAAGGGTCATATGTTAGCAAGAATTTGACAGTGAGCAGAAAGGTAAAGATCAGACAATCTCTTGGTGGGCCTCAAAAATACTATGTATGTCCAGACCGCTCACTTGAGAGACTGAACATTATTTTGGTCATAATGCATATAAGGTCTTTAAGTTAAAAATGGGCTTTGGCTTTTAGCTTTGTGGGTGGGAGGAAAGGTTATAGTGACATCTTCTGTCCAAAAGCAAGTACTACACACCAGGCGCTGAACATATAAACCAAGCTCTTCCTTAGGGAGCAGTAAAAATGTCGCCCCCTTCAGGATGAGTCAAAATCAGCTACGCTATAAAATGCTTCTCTGCTATTGCATGGCCCTGCAGCTTCACTGAGGGGTGAACTCGCAGCTTGCCCTTTAAGAAAATGTATTAACAGTACATAGAAGAAAAATAAAAATTAAATTGTGTAGAGCTATTTTTCTAGGGAAAAAATTCATTTCAAATCTGGTTAATCTGGTTTCAAAATGTCTAAGTATTTATTCTGGACTCAAATTGAAAAAGAGGGTCTTTTAAAAACGTAGGAACTTTGAACACCAAGGCAAAAAGACCTAAAGAAGTTCAATTTAATTCCATTCAGCCTTTAAAATGTTTGCAACAATAAACAAAGCAGATACTAATGCAGCTAAGTCCTGTATAGACTTTCTGATCTTGCCTTCATAAACTGTTTTTCAAGTTTTCCATTTTGGATAATGCATTTTATTATATCACAATCTCTCACTGAAAGAAAAACACTGAACTTCATTTAAAGTAAAGCCAATTCCTTCCTCTTATCCTACAAGTATCAAATAGCAACAGCATTTGTATCATTTTGAGATGATTAAGATGGCTCATACCCAAAAGAGGGAAAAGTCTACGTCACACACAGGGAGATAGGTGGACACCATGTTCACAATGATGGGGGGACAGAAAATGGCACCCCCAAATATGCTTTTTTGGCATAAGGATTATTTCAGTCTGATTACTTTTAAGAAACAGCAGACACAGGTGAACTCTGAAAGCTGAGTAGAGGGTACCCTTTTTTAAGGACAGTTACAAGGGAAAACTACAGTTTGTACGCATGTCCTCCTCTCTGTACCAGGAAGAGAAGGAAGACTTTACATTTCTAGAAACTATTATCCACAAAGAAGGCACAGACTTAAATCCACGTAACAATCTTACCATTGTTTACAGAGCTTTTCCTGGTAACCTCCCATAATTCCTCCAACCACCTCACCACGTCATCTCTGGTCTCTTTGGCTAGAGATTGTATTTAAGGTGATGGCTTGGCCCATTTTGGAGAGTTACTCAGTTTTCTTGGGTCTCTCCCATGGACACAGGAGATATGCTTATTATTAAACTGTTTATTTTCCTCTTGTTAACCTGTCTTTTATTACAGGGGGGTCTCAGCCAAAAATCTACCTAGAAGGGCAGAGGGAAATCTTTCCCCCCTCCCCCATGATAACAAACACAGATGTCAAAGGAAAATTAAGACAATATCAGGGCGCGAGGGTGGGTCAGTCAGTTAAGCATCTGCCTTCGACTCAAGTAATGATCCCAAGGTGCTGGGATCGAGCCCCATGTTGGGCTCTCTGCTCAGTGGGGAGCCTGCTTCTCACTCTCCCTCTGCCCCTCCCCCTGCTTGTGTTCTTTCTGTCAAATAAATAAATAAAGTCTTTAAAAAAAAGAAAAGGAAATTAAGACTGTATTATTTAAAAAAGCTTCAAGACATTAAGGTGATCTGAGTTTTAGTGGCCACAAACAAATCACTCTCACAAACACGAGAGAATATATTTGATTATAAAGTCAAACTTCACATTTTCTTTCTGCTCGCATTTCTGCCACTCAAGCAAGCCACAGACAAGCTGAGCCAGACTCACCGGTTGAGTGTATCATCAGTGCAAGTCCTTTAAGATGCCTCGTGGATAGGTATATCGTGCTGTAGCCTCGGTTTCTTACTTTGTTGTGGTGATACTGGATGTAGCGTTCGAGAAGGAAATGCAGAATCCACAAAATAACTTTTCCCAGGATTATGACTGTCTGAACTTTCAGTGGGTTGGTATAGTTTCCTGGGCACTTGTCCTCAGTTGGATTAGGGTAAGAACAAAGCACACCTGTTAAAAATGCTAAAATGACAAATACAACCTGGTAGAAAGGAAAGCAGTAGGATTAATATTCAGTATTTGGAATTAAGAAATGATAATCACCATCCCAGCACATACTCATACCTATGACTTTTACTATCCTATTTTTATAACTGAATTTAAAAACAACTTTTTTTTTTGCCATTTTATGAACATTTCCAACAGAAAATTTGGAGAAAAATTTGCAGAAAATTTGGAAACAAATCACAAATGAGAAAAGTCACCCCAAATCGCATCTAACAGAGATGAGTACTTAATGTTAAACAATTTCTTGCCCACTTCCCTTTTATTGAAAAGAGTAAAAACAGTTAATTTAGTGCCTTAGAGGTAACTAATAAAAATCATGTGTTAAAAAACTTTATTTCTAGTTTCAGTTTTAACAGAACAAAAATAACTATCCAATTAGATTGACAAAAATTTAAAGGACTGGTACCAAAATACAGACAAACAGACATTTGGAAGGATGTGTTATGTTAAGATTAAAAGAAGCTAGAGAGTAGTAGTTCAAAGTGTGGTTTACAGACCAGCACAATCAGCATCACAAGGGAAGTAGTTAGAAAGTTAAATTCTCAGATCCCTCCCCAAATCAGCAGAATCAAAAATCTCTGGGGGTGTCACCAAGCTATCTAGTTTAATAAGCCTGCCAGGGAGTCTGTCGCATGTTGAAGTTTGAGAAACACCTCTGCGGAGTAAAAAATACAGTATTATCCAGTTGGGGAGTGTGAGGAAGATATGGGGGAAATCCTTTTATATATGTACTTATCTTTTTGTGTGTGTGTATATATGTATATGTGTGTGTGTGTGTGTATGTGTGCGTATTTTAAGTAGGCTCCATACCCAGCGCAGAGCCCAACATGGAGCCGAACTCAGGATCCTGAGATCAAGACCTGAGCTGAGATCAACAGTTGGTCACTTAACTGACTGAGCCACACAGGCACCCCTCTTTTTGTATATATTTGTAGGAGTTAAAAGAAAGGTACTGAGATACACCCATTTAAATAACTCAGTGAGAAGGGCTGAAACAGAGAAAAGGGAAGATATCTTTGTACACTTTGGTAATGTTTTACTTGTTACAATACGGAAGTTATTTTATAATTTTAAAAATCAAGTAAAGAAAAATATATAATTAGTATTCATCACCAAACACCCAATAGCAGGCAATCCTAGCCTATAATAAATCTATTTAAAATATATGTGATTTGTCTAAGTGATTTGTCAAGAGCAGTCATATTTGCTATGGCAACTTAAGATGCCTATTACCATAAAGGAAAAAACTGAAAGGTCATCATATTCCGTATAGTGTAAAACACTGTACATTGAACAAAACTGATCCAGTTTATATAAAGCAGCATATAGACATTTTTCTTAAGTTTTTACTTAAATTTCAGTTAGTTAACATACACTATAATATTAGTTCCAGGTATACAATCTAGTAATTCAACAATTCCATACACCACCCAGTGCCCATCACGACAAGTGCACTCCTTAATCCCCATCACCTATTTCACCCATCCCCCCACCCCCCTCCCTCTGGTAACCATCAGTTTGTTCTCTTTTTTTTTTTAAAGATTTTATTTATTTATTCGACAGAGATAGAGACAGTCAGCGAGAGAGGGAACACAAGCAGGGGGAGTGGGAGAGGAAGAAGCAGGCTCACAGCGGAGGAGCCTGATGTGGGGTTCGATCCCATAACGCTGGGATCACGCCCTGAGCCGAAGGCAGACGCTTAACCGCTGTGCCACCCAGGCGCCCCATCAGTTTGTTNTTCATGAGTTGATGGACACTTGGGCTGTTTTCGTATTTGGTTATAGTAAATAATGCTGCTATAAACATCAGGGTGCATGTATCCCTTTGAATTAATGTTTTTGTACCCTTTGGGTAAATACCCAGTACTGCAATTGCTGGGTCATAGGGTAGTTCTGTTTTGTTTTGTTTTTTTTTGAGGACACTCCATACTGTTTTCCAGAGTGGCCGCACCAGTTTGCATTCCCACCAACAGTGCAGGTGGGTTCCTTTTTCTCCACATCCTTGCCAACACCCATTGTTTCTTGTGTTGTTGATTTTAGCTATTCTGACAGGTGTGACGTGATATCTCATTGTGGTTTTGATTTGCATGTCCTTGATGATAAGTGATGTTAGGCATATTTCCATGTGTCTGTTGGCCAACTGGATGTCTTCTTTGGAGAAATGTCTGTTCATGTCTTCTGCCCATTTTTTAATTGGATTGTTTTTTGGGTGTTGAGTTTTATAAGTTCTTCACATATTTTGGATACTAACCCTTTATTAGATATGTCACTGGCAAATATCTTCTCCCATTTTGTAGGTTGCCTTTTAGTGTTGTTGTTTGTTTCCTTCGCTGTGCAGAAATGTTTTATTTTGATGTAGCCCCAATAGTTTAACTTTCGTTTCTCTTGCCTCAGAAGACTTCCTGGGAAAAAGTTGCTATGACCAATGGCACAGAAATTACTGCCTGTGCTTTCTTCAAGGAGTTTTATGGTTTCAGGTCACACATTTAGATCTTTCATCCATTTTTAGTTTATTTTTGTGTATGGTGAAAGAGAATGGTGCAGTTTCATTCTTCTGCACGTTGCGGTCCGGTTTTCTCAACACCATTTGTTGAAGAAACTGTCTTTTCCCATTCAATATTCTTTCCTGCTTTGTTGAAGATTTAATTGACCATACAATTGCGGGTTCTTTTCTGGGTTTTCTGTTCTGTTCCACGGATCTATTTTTGTGCCAGTACCATACTGTCTTGATCACTACNTTTGTTCTCTATAGTGAAGAGTGTCTTTCTTGATTTGCCTCTCTTTTTCCCCTTTGCTCATTTGTTTTCTTTCTTAAATTCCACATGAATGAAATCACATGGCATTTGTCTTTCTCTATTTTGCTTAGCATAATACTCTCTAGCTCCATCCACGTCATTGAAAATGACAAGATTTCATTCTTTTTTATGGCTGAATAATATTCCATTGTATATATATATATATATATATATATATATATATAAAAGAGGTGATATATATATATATATCACCTCTTCTTTATCCATTCATGAGTTGATGGACACTTGGGCTGTTTTCGTATTTGGTTATAGTAAATAATGCTGCTATAAACATCAGGGTGCATGTATCCCTTTGAATTAATGTTTTTGTACCCTTTGGGTAAATACCCAGTACTGCAATTGCTGGGTCATAGGGTAGTTCTGTTTTGTTTTGTTTTTTTTTGAGGACACTCCATACTGTTTTCCAGAGTGGCCGCACCAGTTTGCATTCCCACCAACAGTGCAGGTGGGTTCCTTTTTCTCCACATCCTTGCCAACACCCATTGTTTCTTGTGTTGTTGATTTTAGCTATTCTGACAGGTGTGACGTGATATCTCATTGTGGTTTTGATTTGCATGTCCTTGATGATAAGTGATGTTAGGCATATTTCCATGTGTCTGTTGGCCAACTGGATGTCTTCTTTGGAGAAATGTCTGTTCATGTCTTCTGCCCATTTTTTAATTGGATTGTTTTTTGGGTGTTGAGTTTTATAAGTTCTTCACATATTTTGGATACTAACCCTTTATTAGATATGTCACTGGCAAATATCTTCTCCCATTTTGTAGGTTGCCTTTTAGTGTTGTTGTTTGTTTCCTTCGCTGTGCAGAAATGTTTTATTTTGATGTAGCCCCAATAGTTTAACTTTCGTTTCTCTTGCCTCAGAAGACTTCCTGGGAAAAAGTTGCTATGACCAATGGCACAGAAATTACTGCCTGTGCTTTCTTCAAGGAGTTTTATGGTTTCAGGTCACACATTTAGATCTTTCATCCATTTTTAGTTTATTTTTGTGTATGGTGAAAGAGAATGGTGCAGTTTCATTCTTCTGCACGTTGCGGTCCGGTTTTCTCAACACCATTTGTTGAAGAAACTGTCTTTTCCCATTCAATATTCTTTCCTGCTTTGTTGAAGATTTAATTGACCATACAATTGCGGGTTCTTTTCTGGGTTTTCTGTTCTGTTCCACGGATCTATTTTTGTGCCAGTACCATACTGTCTTGATCACTACAGCTTTGTAATATACCTTGAAGTCTGGAATTGTGATGTCTGCAGCTTTGTTTTTCTTTTTCAAGGTTGCTCTGGCTATTAGGGGTCTTTTGTGGCTCCATACAAATTTTAGGATTGTTCTAGCTCTGTGAAAAATGCTGGTGGTATTTTGATGGGGATTGCATTTAATGTGTAGAGTGCTTTGCGTAGTATAGATATTTTAACAGTATTTGTTCTTCCAATCCATAGGTGTGGAATGTCTTTCTATTTATGTCATCTTCCAATTTTTCATCAGTGTTTTATAGTTTTCAGAGTATAGGTCTTCACCTCTTTGGTTAGGTTTATTCCTAGGTATCTTAGGTTTTGGTGCATTTGTAAGTGGGACTGATTCCTTGGTTTCTCTTTCCGCTGCTTCATAATTGGTGTATAGAAATGCAACAGATTTCTGCACACTGATTTTGTATCCTGTGACTTTACTGAATTCGTGTATTAGTTCTAGCAGTTTTTTGGTGGAGTCTTTCAGGTTTTCTATATATAGTATTATGTCATGTGCAAATATGAAAGTTTTACTTCTTCCTTGATGACTTGGATGCCTTTTATTTCTTTTTCTTGTCTGATTGCTGAGGCTATGACTTCTACTACCATGTTGAATAAAAGTGGTGAGTGGACATTCTTGTCTTGTTTTTGGCTGTAGAGAAAAAGCTCAGTTTTTTCCCATGTAGGATGATGTTAGCTGTGAGTTTTTCATAGATGGCCTTTATTGTGTCAAGGTCTGTTTCCTCTAAACCTATTTTGTTGAGGGTTTTTATCATGAATGGATGCTGTACTCCGTCAAATGTTTTTTCTGTATCTATTGAAATGATTATATGATTCTTATCCTTTTTAAAAAAATTAATGTTAGAATCATGTTGATTGATTTATGAGTATTGAACCACCTCTGCAACCCAGGAATAAATCCCACTTGATCATGGTGAATGATTTTTTAAATGTATTGTTGGATTTGGTTTGCTAGCATTTTGTTGAGGATTTTTGTTATCTATGTTCATCAGATATTGGCCTGTAGTTCTTTTTTGTGGTGTCTTTATCTGGTTTGGGTATTAGGGTAATGCTGGTATTTTTCTTGTTTTTTAACACAAGGTTTTCTTAGTCCTAAAATTAGGCCAATCGATCCTATAGTATCGTAGGCAGGCAATTTAATATAAAAAGGTTTTTCAAAGTCATATGTGTGTATATTTGTGTGTATGTGGGGGGTATAAATACATAGAGAGTGTGTTACATGAATTAAAGAGTATGTTATAAAACAAGTATGAAGAAAAACAGGCCATAATCCAGGGACCAGGAGGCCACCTCTTCAGCTGATAATCTAGGGATCAGGAAGCCATGGCAGACCAGGCCACACTGTCTACATCCTCACAAGGAAAAAGGATGCACCTCTCTCCTCAGGGTATTCAGTTCTGAACTTAAGTCTATACAATGTGTGTCACTGGAGCAGCAGCTGAACGAGTCAATGAACCACATTCATTCTCCTCATAAACACTTGGGATTGCTAAGAATTAGCCCTCTTGATTTTTCATATTGTAGCCAAGAATAACTACATCCCCTAGTGCTTCAGATCTCAATAACCAAAATGGAGATGATGAACAGGCTAGATGCAGAGCCATCAATAAGCCTACACCAAGACCATTTATACATAAAGGTTTTTTGTTTGTTTTTCCATTAGGGGTTTCTTTTTGTGTGTATGTGATGTTGAAAAAAAATTTTTTTTAAGATTTTTATTTATTTATTTGACAGAGAGAGACAGTGAGAGAGGGAACACAAGCAAGGGGAGTGTGAGAGGGAGAAGCAGGCTTCCTGCCGAGCAGGGAGCCCAATTCGGGGCTCGATCCCAGGACCCTGGGACATGAGTTGAGCCATCCAGGTGCCTCTGTGATGTTGAATTTATTTACTTTATTACTTTATTTACTTACTTATTTTTACTGATATGACTGATATATATTGTGTAAGTTTACTGATATGACTGATATATATTGTGTAAGTTTAAGGAGTACAACTTGGCCTTTTGTTTGTTTAACTTTTTATCTTATTTTTGGTAATTTCTACACCCAATGTAGGGCTCAGCCCACGACCCCCAGAACAAGAGTCACACTCTCCTCCAACTGAGCCAGCCAGGTGCACCTACAAGTTGCTGATTTGATACACTTATATATTGCAATATAACTACCTTCCTGGCGTTACCTACCACCTCTGTCACTTCACATAATTACCGCTTCCATTTTGTGGTGAGAACAATTAATATATCTAATCTCTTGGCAAATTTGAGTTTATGATACATACAATATGGTTGACTGTAGTCACTATGCTATGCATTTGATCTCCAGGACTTCTAAAAAAAATTTTTTTTAAAGCACTAGAAGTTTATTAAACAAGGATGCAGAAAAAGTTCTCAGGAGTGAGAGGGGTCCTGGCAGGGTTGCCCTCACCAGGACTTACTTATCTACTAGCTGCAACACATGTGTCTTTAGAAAGCCCCAGACATTTGGGTTGCCTGGGTGGCTCAGTCAGTTGGGCACCCAACTCTTTTTTAAAAAATTTTCCCCACTATTATCTATTTATCTATCTATTTACATATAATGTATTATTTGTTTCAGAGGTACAGCTCTGTGGTTCATCAGTCTCACACAACACACAGTGCTCCCCACGAACACATCCCCTCCCCAATGGGCATCCAACTCTTGATTTCAACTTGGGTCATGGCCTCAGGGTCATGGGACCAAGCCCTGTGTTGGGCTACACACTGAGGATGGAGCCCGCTTAGTATTCTCTCTCTCCCTGTCCCTCTGCCTCCCCACCCCGCAACTCACACTCTCTAACTTAAAAAAAAAAAGTCCCCAGACATTTGTAATTTTACCATTGTTGAAAATATGGTGCAACACTACTTACTGTTCTGCTGCAACTTAAAGTCTCTGCTTAACATTACTTCCTAAGTGTAGATAAATTGATAAATTTCTGTGTCAACATGTATAGATTTATCCACATCTTTTTTTGTTTTAGTAACTGAAAAATACATGCATATGGCAAAAAGAAATTTCAAATAGTTCAAAAGGCAAATACTAAAATATATCAGGTGTGCTTTCTACTGCAGTGGCAACTAGTGTTAAAGGATCTTGTGAATGCTTGTAGAAATTTTCTGTTTATATATGGGAATACACAAGCACACCAGCCCTCTCAATTACCTTCTAATATGTGCAAATAGGAACCTTCTGTGCAAACCTGAATGTAAACCTATGTTGTAAACACTCAACAATGTAAGTGTGAAG
This sequence comes from Ailuropoda melanoleuca, assembly GCF_002007445.2. NCBI lineage: Eukaryota > Metazoa > Chordata > Mammalia > Carnivora > Ursidae > Ailuropoda > Ailuropoda melanoleuca. Next base: position 92,324,093 of record NC_048222.1, on the reverse strand, counting down.
ACTAGTCTAATTAATATGTACACATCCATGCTGTTTCGTTTTCAACAATTGCAGAGCATTCCTTCCTATGGATGGGAACTACAAAGTGTCCTCTGAATGGTGGTAGTTGCAATATCTTGATATTACAGACAACATTACTATTATTAACAATATCCTTAGACATGTGCAAATATATCTACAATGAATTCTCTGAAGTAGAGAGATAAGTAAAAAAGTATGTACATTTTAAATATTGGTAGATGTAGCCAACTGCCCTCTGAAAAGCATATATATATATATATATATATATATATAGTAATTTTAAAAAAGATTTTATTTATTTTTAAAAAGATTTTATTTATTAGAGAGAGAGAGAGAGACAGCACAGCAGGGGGAGCGGCAGGCAGAGGCAGAGGGAGAAGGGAGCTGTCATGGGGCTCAATCCCAGGATGCTGGGATCATGACCTGAGCCCAAGGCAGACATTTAACCAACTGAACCACCCAGGCATCCCAAGTTTATATATATTTTTAAGAACATCACCTCTGTTTGGAGAACTTTGTCCCAGCCAACTTACATGTATTAATAAGAGAAAATTTGCTATGATGACCGTAGGAAGAGGATGGAATCTGGGTCTGAAGTGAGCATATAATGAATGGTGTGGGAGATGCTGGGTGTCCAGAAGGGGGTCATCTTCAATACTTTGGGTGAGATCCAAGGAGCCCTGAGGTACAGACAAACAGAAGCAAACTATAATCACCACTTTTCTAGATTGCTTCTAAGATAAATCTACTAAACTCTAAAGCATTAAAAACCATTACACAAGTTAGAAGCAAGAAAAATACACTCCCTACCTAGAGCCAATTTAAAAATATCATAAACTCCCAGGTAACCACTGTATACAAATTGGTGAAAACAAGTATTAAAATGGGTAGAGGAAATCTTACTTCAGTTATCTTCAAATGAGGTAATACAGAATGAGATTAAAGCAAACAATTTTTTCTTTAAGTCCTCAAAACTTAGATATTGATTTATCTAACATTACTTAGATTATTGATGAAATAATTACATATAGTTGCAATTCTTAAACTACATCTTGATGTTCCACAAAATTTTGGAAAGTTGGTGGAGTCTTCATTAAACTTTCAGTTATGATACAAATGTTTTAGAGACGGAAACAGATCACCCTGATAGAGCTTCAAGGAGACTTCCATTTACAGATATCAGATTCTCAATGAAGACAACCAGTTGCAAAGTCACTGAAGTAGCTGATGGGGTTGAGCTGCAACCTAAAACTTCAGTTTGTCTTATTTAAAGGTATTGTCTCGGCAGGAACAGTACTATCAGGTCTCTGGTGTGTATAACCACCTCTTAATCTCAGACCCTTGCTGAAAACTATCCTATATAAGGCACTGTAAGATTTAAAAAAAAATAAAACACAGTCCCTGTCCAAAAGATTATATTTTCATTGAGGAGGCTAGGAATAAAGGCATACAGGATGAAATAATAATTGAGCTAATTGGACGAAAATAAGATGGAAATGAAGATTTCATCGGAAAAAGGGAAGCCTGAGAATAGCATTTGGAAACAGAGGTAAGGGCTCTTTGGAAGCGGTAGAGTGAGACAAATGGTATAGGGATTGTTTCTGGGTACCAGATCACAAAGATAAAAATAATAATCTGGAGACTAACTCAGATCTGGGGCTGGCTTCTCAATCTCCAAACTCAGGCATTCAATGGTGCTCTGCAATTTTTTTTTCATTCAATGCCTACATAGCTTCCTGTTTAGTTTGGCGTAACTTACAGCATGATTCTGATTATCTCTGTTCTTTCCAAGAGTCCTCTGCCTTTAGCTCTCTCTCCGTCAGCAGATGTCCCACTTTCCACAGCGCTTCCCTTGGCTACCATCTGTGCCTCCTTCCAGGCCCCGCTTGGTCAATTCCTATAGGCAGCCTCCCTGGGCATCCAAACATCCGGATCATGCCACACCTCCATGCCTTCCCACACATTTGCTGCTCTCCTCCTCTATCATACTACCCTGTGATGGTCTTATTTCTCACCTATCTCCCCCACTAGATTTCATGAGACCCACGAACTCCCCATCACTTATTTGTCTTTGTAATCCTAGCACCCAACAGTGACTCAGGGTTAGCACCCATGGAACAGATGAGGAATGAACAACTGTTCCAAACCTCTCTCGGCAGTGCTCCGAACTCAGGGCTTCATCAAAGACCTGGGCTAATCAGGATAAACTACCAGGAGCTGTGGGGGAGAATCAGCTCTGACCCAACGCAAAGGCAGTAAGTACTGTGGTTAACAGGCCAGCTCCTAGGGCCAACTGCCTGGTTCAGATACAAGTTCTGCTTCCTAGCAGTGAGCAAGTTCCTTCATCTCTATGCCTGTTTCCTCATCTCAGGAAACAGTTTTAATAGCCCCTGTGTCATAGCTTTGGTGCGAAGATCAAATGAGTTACTACTCATAAAAGTGCCAGAACACTGCCTGGTGCAGAATGGCAGTCAGTAAGTATTAGCCATTATTGTCTCTAACACTTGCTCTGCCCTTGCTCCCCACATAAATGCCTTACCGTTCTGTCTCCTGAATCTGTTCTTGCCTCTCAATTCTCACCATTCAGCCCAGGCGCCATCCTTTCTCATGGCTTTTTTTTTTTTTTTTTTAGATTTTATTCATTTATTCAACAGAGATAGAGACAGCCAGCAAGAGAGGGAACACAAGCAGGGGGAGTGGGAGGGGAAGCAGCAGGCTCATAGTGGAGGAGCCTGATGTGGGGCTCGATCCCACAACGCCGGGATCACACCCTGAGCCGAAGGCAGACGCTTAACCGCTGTGCCACCCAGGCGCCCCATGGCCTTTGCCCTCCAGTCTCCAGACCGCAGCAAACTCTTGCTGCAGTTGGACATCTTCTACGTGAATGTTCGTTCACGTTTCTCTCCCCCAAAACTCGAGTCCCTCCCTGTTATCCTCAGGACAAAGTCCAAATTCTTAGTCTGGCTGTTTTAAAATCCATTCCCAAGCTACTTTTTGGGACTTTCCTCTCGTTTTTTTTCCCTCCTTCCTGATGCTGACTGCTCATGGTCCCGTCTCGTGCAAAACTCTTTTCAGTCCCTGTGCCTTTACTTACTTCGGCCCACATGTCAATGCTTGTCTTAGCAGAAACACTGGCTTTTCTGATGCCTCAACACTGTTCCTACCGCCCTTTTCACCCAACATTGTACTTTTCATGTCCCCAAGTTTGACTTCAATCTATTTTATGTGTTCCGTATGTCTTTTTACCCTTTTGAACATACAGAAAAGTTATAATAATTTTTAATGTTCCTGTTTGCTATTTCTAGCATGCCATTTCTGAATCAGTTTCATCTGACTTATATGTCATATTTTCCTGCCTTTTGCCATGCTTGATAATTTTTTTCAACTTTATTAAGATATAGTTGACACATAGCTTTGTGTACGTTTAAATTGCACCACGAGTTGATCTGATACACTTACACATTGCAAAATGATTCACACTGAAGCATTAGCTAACACCTTCACCATGTCACATATTTATATTCTTGAGCTTTCTTCCTGGAATGAGGTTAAGTTACTTGGAAACAGTTTGATCTTTTTGGTCTTGCTTTTTAAGACTTCTTATTAGGTGGGACCATAGCCATGTTTAGTCCAAGGCTAACCTTTCCCACTATGAAGGTAAGACCTTTGTGAGCACCTAGTACCCTGTGAATTATGGGGTTTCCAGTCAGACTGGTGGAATGGGCACTATGTCTGGCCCTGTGTGAGCGCTAAGTACCGCTTCCTCTAATCGTTTCAGGTGGTTCTTTTTCCAGGCCATGGACAACGTCCTCACAGGCCCATATAGAGCAGGACTCTGCGGAATCCCTGAGGGGGACTCTGCACATTTCAGTTCTCCCTCTGTGACGCTCTCTCCACTCCAGGTACTGCCATGTGAACCCCAGCTGCCTCCGTCTCCCCGAACTCTCAGCTCCATCTTCTCAACTCAGGGAGCCTGCTGACCTCTGCCAGGGAGCCCTTTCCTGTCACAGCCTGCAGACTCAGCTGGGGCAATCGTGTGACTCACTCTGCTTCCCTTCCCTCGGAAAGGATGGTCCTTCACTGCCCGATGTGCAATAGCTCAAAAAGTGTCATTTCATGTATTGTACATAGTTTTTTGGTTACTTCAGGCAGAAGGATGAATCCAGTCCCTGTTACACTGTGCTGGCTGGAACAGTAGTCCCTACTGCACCCTCACGCGTCTCTATGACAACTTACAATACTAACCACAGATACCAAAGTTGTCGGAAGAGTGTGCTTCACAAGGACGGAGACTCTGTATTGCATATTCTTTGTATTTCAGCTCCTAACACAGAGTAGGTGCTCAATGTGTGTGTGGAGTGAATGAAAGATTGCCCAACTTCTTGAATACTTGCGGCCTGAGAATTTAAACAAAGCTGGCCTTGAAACCTTAACTGTAAGACTGCTGTCGATTTATTTCCCATCTTCCTCCCTTTCATGCACCTCCTCCCCTAGCCTAAATGACCTTTCTGGAGTGCCCCACAAATATCCTTTTTTTTTTTTTTTTTCAGAATCCACACAAGCCTTAAGTTCTCTATAAAACTTGTTCTGCCGGACGCCTGGGTGATTCAGTTGGTTAAGCCTCAGACTCTTGATTTCGCCTCAGGTCATGATCTCAGGGTCGAGATGGAGACCCAGTCAGCTCTATGCTGGGTGTGGAGCCAGCTTAAGATTTTCTCTCTCCCCCACCCTCTCTAAAACAAAAACAAAAACAGGGGCGCCTGGGTGGCACAGCGGTTAAGCGTCTGCCTTCGGCTCAGGGCGTGATCCCGGTGTTATGGGATCGAGCCCCACATCAGGCTCTTCCGCTGTGAGCCTGCTTCTTCCTCTCCCACTCCCCCTGCTTGTGTTCCCTCTCTCGCTGGCTGTCTCTATCTCTGTCGAATAAATAAAATCTTTAAAAAAAAAAAAAAAAAAAAAAAAAAAAAAAAAAAAAAAAAAAAAAATTACTTGTCCTACCGTTTTCTTTCTACTTTAAAACTGCTATAAAATGTACTGCTCATTAAATATTAATTTGGAATTTTTTTTTTAAGATTTTATTTATTTACTTGAGAGAGCAAACAAGAGTGAGCAAGAGTGACCAAGACAGCATGAGCAGGGGTGGAGGGGCAAAGGGAGAGGGAGAAGCAGACTCCCTGGCTGAGTAGGGAGTCCCATGCAGTGCTCGATCCTAGGACCCCAGGATCATGACCAGAGCCAAAGGCAGACACTTAACCCACTGAGCCACCCCTAATTTAGAATATTTCTTATGCTATCTTCTATTTTTCCTTTTTTAATGTATATACCTTTTGTTTCTCCTGACTACACTGAAGGGGTTGCAGACTATAGTACGGTTTCTTCTCTAAGTCACTTATTAGATGTTCAGTAAATACAATGTATTTGGTGGCTATATCGAATACACTGTCCAGCAGATTCCACAGGAAATGTAGTACAACCATACCAACAATGCCTCATCACTCTCAGATGGCAACTCACCAGCTCCATGTGAAAGGTAAAAGGAAGACAACTCCTGAATCCAAGTAATTTCTTCACTTACACTGTTAATAACTACATCATGACCTGTACAAGATATCTATTGTTCTGCCCACATGGATCTCTTTCCTCTTCTTTTGTGACAACAACTCCATCTCCTCTGGAGACTCACTGTCTGCCTCTAATTAAGTCTCAATGGAACATCCTTCAATACTTTTCACTCTCCTCTGCCAAGGTGGAACCTCTGGCCTCTGATGGAACCTAAGGGGGCTGGGCAATTCAATTCGTTCTGTGAGCAACAAACCAAAGGGAGACCGTGGCGGGACAGATTCATTCCAGGGCAGACTCTGAAAGGACCCCTGTCACTTAGATCCGTTGAGCAGCCCTTGTTTGGAGCCCTTTCAGAGGCCTAGATGTCCACCCACCCTGTATCATTTCAAAGAAATTCCTTTCTTCCTTAAATCAGCCAGAGTTGGTTTCACAGCTTGCAAACAATGAACCTTAACTGAAAAGCCTTTGCCTCTGTTAACTCTTTTAAGTGTCTAGGCCTACAGCATACACCATATTTTTAGCTTTTTACTGAATGGTAGAAATCATATCCACAAAGTACCCAAACCAGGCAACTTGCTCATATCTAAAGTATTTAGGTACGTAACTGTTGGTGAGACATTAACCTCCATTTGTTTGGTGGAACAGATTTCTAGAATTGTACTCATCCTAAAGCTAAAAGCTACAGATTCAAGAATCTGGGGCAACTTATTATCAACCAAGAAGCATTTACTGCACATTTTTCTAAGAGTCTTTCATTTTCCTCAGATTTTTCCCCATACATTTCAGCTTATGAATCTCACCCTTAAAAATTCAGAAACGATGATTTTTTTCCTTCAAATGTGTATGAATGTCAAATCTACTTTCATGTCTTAGTTTTCCATTTTCTCAACTGAAAAAAAATGGAAAGTTTTAGTCTTATCATTAGAAATTGTTTGGTTCTTAGTTAAGATACTTGAACTGCGGTTGCTACTTACACCAGAATCTAAGCTCTTATAGGAGTGGGACTGTTATGTGTCTTGCTTGATGCCCCTAACTCAGTAACAGGATCACAGTAATATTCCTATTTATGTATTTATCCAAATTAGCGCTTTAACGTAACTGTCAACTTTGCATTTCTCAAGGATAAATTTTATTACCTATCAATGAGGCAAACCAATTAATTCTGGGCACAATTACATGTTTCCCCTAAAAATGTTTCTATATACTTAAGCAAAGATTTCACTCTGTACTAGACTGTAAGCTAGGACTTTGTTTTTTAGTAATCTGGTTTGGATCCATTAAGTAAAGCGACTTAAAAATCCTTCCATGCCTATCACGCTTACATTCAAAATACCACGGCACTGTTTTTCTCCAATGCGGGTTTCTGGGCAATGACAGCCGGCGGCCCGAATGCGTGTCGCAGCCGCTCCAGGTCCACAGCCCTCTAAAGCCAACGCAGAGAAACCACGACGAGGGAGACTGGTCCCCTGCTCCCCAAGACTTGTGAGTCTAGCCAAGCGGCCGGGCTCAGAGAAGCGCGCCTAGTGAGGGCTGTCAGGCCAGATGCGCATCACGTGAAGCTCCCAGTTCCGGGATCAAAGACGCGCGCTGCATGTGAGCTGGGCGCCCGCCAGGGACCCCCGCATCCGCGCACCCACCGCCAGGCAGCCCACCCGCCCTCCACCCGGGAAAATAAGCCCAGAGCCGGCGCGTCGCGGACCCCACGCCTCCTGGGTGTCTGGCCCCAGGACCCGCGCCCAGGGCCAGCCCTGCGCAGGAAGCGCCGCCTCCGGCCGCGGTCGCACCGGTTAAGGGTGGCTTCCCCCGGCAGTCTCCGCCCAGCGCGTCCACAAGGGAAGAAAAGGGGTTCCGGGCCAGCCTCCCTCCACTTCCGCGCACTCACGTCCTCCATCCTGCCCCTCGAAGCCATTTCCAGAAGCCTGAGGCCGAAGCCCGGGCCAGCCGGGCCTCTCCACCTGCGCCCCGCGCCGCCGGCCCAGGAAAATTGCCACCTTCTAGGACTTAGCCTCCCCCACTTCAGACACACCCCTCCTGCTCCCGCTCCGCCTCCGGCTGTCCCCCGAGCCCCGCCTCCTCACTCCCGATTGGCCAAGGCGTGGGGGCGTGTTCCGCCCCGAAACCCCGGTCTGTGAGCCGCTTCAGCCGCACGGACCCCCTGGTTTCCGGGGATTCCAGCAATCTCCGCCCGGGGTCCGCTATTGGCCAGAGCCTTGGGCATTGAAGGTTGCGTTCGAATCCAAGAATTTAACTATTTTTGCCTCCACTTGCTTCTTTTTAAAACATTAATCTTTTTCGGTCTACCTTAGTTTTTGTTTGCAGGCGGACAGCTCCATGCATAAATAAAACCAGCTATAGAATCCTGCCGCTGCCATTTATAGCTCGAAACTCCACCCGTAGAGTGCCACGAACAGCATAAAGATTCTAATTTACATGACATATTTACAGATTTCACAAATGGGAAATGAAGCAATTAGGAATTTTTAGGGCTTTTATTTCTTTTTAATGGGATAAAATAAAACATTTTTTTCAGAAAAATTTTTTTCTGAAAATCCATGATCGTTGTAAAAATGTAAAGAAAATAAAAAATTTTGTTAAAATCAGTTTCCTGATCTAACCCTGCTACTAGTGAGGATATGCACACTTTCATACTTTCTAATGCTTATTTGTGCATCGTGTATGGTGTAATCCTGTTTATGCCATTGGTGAAGTAAAATTATTAAAGTATCAGCCAAGGAAAAGTTGATATAAAGACTCCACATGATCTTTCTATAAATTATTTTTCAAGAGCCTTTTCTAGGTGTCCATTTTCCTTCAACATTTTATCTTGAAAATTTTCAAACCTGGGAAAAGGTTGAAAGACTAGTCCGGTGAACAACCACGTGAGCCTCACAGGGATTCATCAGTTCATATTATGCCACAGTTGCTGTGTGTGCGTGTGCACCTCTACACAAGTGTTCACACACTTTTTTTTTAAGCAAACCAGTTGATAATAGTAGAGGACATTATGAAACTTCATTCCAAATACTTTACTGACTGAAAAGGAGGACATTTTCTACTTAAGAACAGTATCACAACTAAGAAACCAATAGTAGTTCCATGTTTGCTAATAACCAGTCCATGGTAAACATTTTCCAAAATCTCCCCCAAAGTATTTTTTTAAATTTTTAAATCTTTTTGAAAGACTTTTTATTTTAGAAAGAGAGAGAGAGAAAACACAAGCAGGGGAGGGGGCAGAGGAAGAGAGAGGGAGAGAATCTCAAGGACACTCCCCTGCTTCTCCTGTGGCTTCATCTCAGGAGGTGGAGATCATGACCTGAGCCGAAATCAAGAGTCGGAAGCTCAACCAACTGAGCCACACAGGCGCTCCTCAAAATATCTTTTTTGGTTGTTCTTTTTCATCTTCCAAAATTCAGTCAAGGTTCACACATTGCATTTAGTTATTATGTCAAAAGGTATACTTTAATAAGTACATCATACTGTTTAAGACCAAGGCTCTGGAATTAGTCACGAAGATTTGAATTCTGCATCTTACTAGGGGTATGATCTTGGGCACCTTACTTAAATTCCCTAGGAGTCAGTTTCCTCATCTGTAAAAATGGAACTGTTACTAGATCCAATTTTGGGGGGATTTTTGATTAAATGAAATAATGCATATAATTCTCTTGGTATAGTGTTGTCTCTAAGCACTCAAAATGTTAGTCACTTTTTTGTGTAAGTCAGGTTTATTGAAGCATTATTAAAATATATAGTCACTGTTTTAATAGTACATTAAAATATTACACTGTTCAAATAGTTCAGTAAGTCTTTTTTTCTGGAGGTTGAAATTTTTCAAAATAAAAATAGTGGTGGGGGGAAAGATGATGGTGCACTTGGTCGGCTAAAAGGCTTTTAGGGTAGGAATAATCTGTGATTATCCTTTATAAACCAGAAGGGAGCAATGGTGTCAGGAAATAGAATTCCAAACATTGCAAGACTTTATAGGAGTGGGCTGGTAAAGGAGAGAGGTTGTCAGGCTAGAAGCTATGCTTCAGCAGGAGGCTGCGGCTTCCAGGGATTAGAGAGCGCGGGAGAAAAGGATGGTCTATGGAAAGGCAAGGGTAACTGCTTAGAAGGAAGATTTGTCTTTGCCTCAGCATTTTCTTTAGGCCTAGCCATGCAAGCATAATTATGCTTACTACGTCCAGGTCAAAAGTTAGAAATAAAAAAAACTAGATGATTGCCACTAAAAGTCATCAATACTCATACTCAGGGACTATAAACAGAAACAATGGGTTAGGTGCAGGAATCCAGTTCTGTGGAACTCTCTCCAAAAATTCCGAAAGGATTTTTTTATAGCACTCAGCTACAAATGATATGTATGGGGAATGAAAACTTAGTCATCATCAGGAAAGATTATTAACATGTCCGTATAATGTTCTAGTGGTGGTCAAAGCAATTTAAATAAGCAAAGCCATGTAAAGAAATTATATTTATAAAGGTATGTGACATTTTATTGTTGCATGATTGAACATGATTCAATGATTGCATGATTTTTAGTGAAATTTCTTGCATTTGTTTACCTTGAAGAGTAAGAAGACAGAGAGAACCCGTTTTTCTGCCAAACAGTTCACCTTTAGATTTGGGTCTGAAGCACTATCTTTTCTATAAGTGTTATTACCATCAACATTATTTCGAGCACAGTGCTTAGCCCGATCACAGATATTAGTGTTAATAATATCTTGTGTTTTTTTTACATCAGTATAAAATGTGTCCTTAATTAATTTTATAATGTTGCTAATACAATTCCATTGTACCACAGTTCATGTATTCCATTATTCATCCCACCATAGTATCACGTATCATGTAAAAAGAGATGCTTAATTAATATTTATTATTGATTTTAAGGTGAGATCTCAGCTACTAATACTGATTTTAACTTGGCTTCTTAATCAAATCTTAGATTGAGTCAATCCTAGCTAGACTTTCCTTTTTTTTTAAAGATTTTATTTATTTATTTGACAGAGAGAGAGAGACAGCCAGCGAGAGAGGGAACACAAGTAGGGGGAGTGGGAGAGGAAGAAGCAGGCTCCTAGCGGAGGAGCCTGATGTGGGGCTCGATCCCAGAACGCAGGGATCATGCCCTGAGCCGAAGGCAGAAGCTTAACGACTGCAACACCCAGGTGCCCCTAGCTAGACTTTTCTACAATTCTCTTAAGCTTCCCTGTACCTCTGTCAGGAATGCCCTTATCCCGAACTCTGGCTTTGGATAATGCTTTCTACCTTAGTCTCTCTTAGATACTCAGAGAGATGCTGCTGACAATTTCCCTTTCAATGAACAGACTTGTCAATGGTTATTTTAGTGTATCAAATTATTTTTGGCTTATATACTTTTCCTAGAATTTTTTTTTCTAGAAAGAAATTTAAGAATATTGTGAGCAATCAGAAATATTCTGCAGTTTCCATTTATTTGTTCCATAAATATTTGGGCCTTTAAGAACACCAGGTCCCCCAAATAGAATCCAGTTGTAACAAAACACTTCAAATTTGGATGAAAAAGTTGTGTTAGTGGTCCTCAGAACCTATGAAATTTCAGACTTGTTACCCATCGCCTCCTCCCACATTATTGGTTTGTATTCTCCTAAAGTTCTTGTGCTGACATTTAAAAACACACTTGTTTCTGAAGGCAGAAAAATTATTTTAGTTTCACTGACTAATTCGGGAGTGGGAGAACAAATTTGCTAAAACTTCCAAAAATAATTTATCTTTGGATAGATACCAAATATGTGAAGTTTTGGACCAAAAAAAATTGTTTTTTTTTTTAAGTTTTAGAAAAACAGGGGCATCTGGGTGACTCAGTCAGTTAAGCGTCTGCCTTCAGCTCAGGTCATGATCTCGGGGTCCTGGGATTGAGCCCTGATTCCGGCTCCCTGCTCAGCGGGAAGTCTGCTTCTCCCTCTCTCTTTGCCCCTCTCCCACACTGTGCTCTCTTGCTCTCTCTTTCAAATAAATAAATAAAATCTTTTAAAAAATAAAGTTTTAGAAAAACATTTACAGAAACTTAGGATGAAAATGAATTGTGTGACCTTCATGAAAATCAAGGCTACTACTTAGTAATTCCAGAGCTAATCTCATCTGATCTCTGCTCCCTTCTGACTCGACTCTAATGCTAAGTGCCAGGTTCTATAATCCAGCCAAGGTAGTTTTCAGCACCTTCATGGGAGGATTTCCTTATTTCAGAATAACTAGAAGATGAGGCTTTAAGCTATTTGTGGTGATGTCTCATTTAATTAACTTCTAGACATGTAAGAAGTAAAATTTTTATTTTAAAACACAATTCATAATTCTGTGTGCTGAAGTTTGAAGCACATTTGAAAGTATCCCCCAATAACTTATAAAATAATTATGTTGATTTTTCCAATATTTAGAAAACCTCATAACTTCTAAGTCTCTGAAGTTGTTTGAACCAAGGTGAAATAAGCGAGGATATGCAATGATATGTTGTTTAAAACACCTTTGTTAATATAAGACATGGATTTATTCTTTAAAGTAAATGAAAATTAAGTTACTTAGAGTGTTAAAAAGGAGACAAAACAAGAGACAAAAACAAAAAAATATGTAAATTTGTACATGGGTCTGTGTATGCCCTGCCTTTCCTTAAGAAGGATCCCAGGTGCAGTGTTTACGTGGGTATGACAATTTACAAAATTTTACAAAAATTTTCAAATTTACATTGAAAACAACATACTGTTTTGGTCCTTCTGACTGTCCTCAGAGCTGAGGTTGTATAATATTATTACTTGCATTTTACAGTTGAGAAAATCGGTAAGAGAATTTAGATGACTTGCCCAAGGTCACTTGTTAATAATAGAGAAAATTGGAGTTTGACCTTATGTTTGGTATTCCCTTATTCATTTATTCATCCATCAATAAATACTTATTACTAAGTCCTCCAATACGGGACCCTGGTGGGCCCTGTAGGAAACTAAAAAAAAAAATCAGTAGGTTCTATGTTTCCTTTTTCTATTCCTTGCTTCCTGGCTAGTCTTTGTAAATGCTGATCTTGGATTTGCCTAGCCTCTTGTTTTTGGAACGAACCTCCACACAGACTGGGTAAATTATACTCACAAGTTCCCACTGGGGCTCAGCTTTCTCCTAACTATGCTCTATTACTATGTTCTGGTCTCCAGCGTCAGCCCAATTCTCTGGTATCTCCTGTCAGCCCTTTCCCATTTTCATCTTTCTATTCTTAGACCCCGACAGTTGAAAGGGATTCCTGGACATTCTGATGTGTGTTTGAAGTGCAGCAGGAGCAAAAACAAACTTTTGGAGAATGAGGAAATAATTTCTTTATGGATGAAGTGGCAACTGAGTTGGGTTTCACAGAGAAAACTAGAAAAGGAGGGATACTTGGACCGAAGGGCATGAGTAAAGAACTCAAATTAGAAGCTATAGTCTTGCACATCGAGCTGAGAGGTAGCTCCCTCCCTAATCTGGCTCTGATTCAGTTCTGAAAGATATGTAGTCGTCACTCTGTTTTAGGAGACTTATTCTCAGTCTCTCTTTGCCCATATAACCCTTGTTGGTGTAAAAAAGTCCTACACCTTTTTCTTTTTTTCATTTTTTTATTAAGATTTTATTTATCTATTTGAGAGAGAGAAAGAGGGCATGAGTTGGGGGGGAGGGCAGAGGGAGAAGCAGGCTCCCCACTAAGCAGGGAGCCCAATGGGGGCCTCCATCCCAAGACCCTGGGATCATGACCTGAGCAGTAGGCAGACACTTAACCCAATGGGCCACCCTGGTGCCCCTGTCCTACTCCTTTTTCAACTTGAACTTTATATTTCTTGTATAAGTACTCCCCACTTGATGGATTATTTAGTGAATGATGTTGGGGAAAGCAGCTAGCCATTAGGAAGAAAATAAAGCTGGATCACTCCCATATTTCTTAAGCCAAAATAATTCCTAATAGTTCAAAGATTTAAGGATAAAAATAAATTAACAAAAGTTCTAGGGAAAAACATGTTGTAACATAGCCTAAAAGAAAGACTTTCCATGCATTACCCCAAACACAGAAGCACTAAAGGAAAAAAGTGCAATAAATTTGACTACATAAAAAGTTTTAAACTTCTGTATGGGAAAGGAGAAGGCAACTTAACATTAAAATATAAATGCCAAATGCCAGGTACCTGGAAACAACCCAAATATTTATTGTTTGTGGAATAGTTAAGTAAACTATGTATCCATACTTAGAATGTTATCCATGGGGCGCCTGGGTGGCACAGCAGTTAAGCGTCTGCCTTCGGCTCAGGGCGTGATCCCGGCGTTATGGGATCGAGCCCCACATCAGGCTCCTCTGCTAGGAGCCTGCTTCTTCCTCCCCCACTCCCCCTGCTTGTGTTCCCTGTCTCGCTGGCTGTCTCTGTCAAATAAATAAATAAAATATTTAGAATGTTATCCAACAATTTTTATTTTTATTTTTTCAAATTTTTATTCAAGTTCCAGTTAGTTAACGTACAGTGTAATATCAGTTTCAGGTGTACAATGCAGTGATTCGACACTTCCATACAACACCTGGTGCTCATCACAAGTGCCCTCCTTCATCCCCGTCACCTATTTAACCCATCCTCACCCCCCTACTCTCCAGCAACACTCAGTTTGTTTCCTATACTAAAGAGTCTCTTATGGTTTGTCTCCCTCTCTGATTTCGTCTTGATTTATTTTTCCTTCCCTTCCCCTATGATCTTTTGTTTTGTTTCTTAAATTCCACCTATGAGTGAGATCATACAATTATCTTTCTCTGATTGACTTATTTCACTTAGCATAATACCTTCTAGTTCCATACAAATCCTTGCAAATGGCAAGATTTCATTTTTTTGATGGCTGAGTAATATTCCATTGTATATATTTACCACATCTTTTTTATCTGTTCATCTGTCGATGGATATCTCGGCCCTTTCCATAGTTTGGCTATTGTGAACATTGCTACTATAAACATTGGGGTACAGGTGCCCCTTTGGTATCATCCAACAATTTTTAAAAAGAGGTAGATCTATATATGTTGGCAAAAAGAGAGTCTGTAATATAGTAGTCATAAAAGTATGTTGCAAAATAACAGTCATGCTATATTTTTTAATGAAAAAAGAATACACATATTCCAAGATCATTCAAGGGGGAAAAAATGGTCGCTTCAACACATTATGGAAAAACTGAATATGCACACCATGTACAAAATTACACAAAATGGATTAAAGATATAAATGTAAGGGGCATCGGAGTGGCTCAGTCAGTTAAGTGTCTGCCTTTGGCTCAGGTCATGATCCTGGAGTCAGGATTGAGCCCCACACTGGGCTCCCTGCTCAGCAGAGAGCCTGCTTCTCCCTCTGCTCTTCACCCCACTCATGCTCTCTCTCTCAAATAAATAAATATATAAATAAAAATTTTTAAAAAGATATAAATTTAAGAGCTAATGCTTAAAACTGTTAAAATATAAAGGCAAATTTGTATAACCTTGGTTGAATTTAGCAATGGTTTATAAAATATGACACCAAAAGTAAAAATAGGTCAACTGGAGTCCATTTAAATTAAAAACTTTTGTGTATCAAAAGATACTATCAAGAAAGTGAAACGACAATCCACAGAATGAGAAAATATTTGTGAACCCTATATCTGAGAAGGGTTTAATATCCAGAATATAGAAAGAACTCCTACAACTCAAAAGCAGTAACAACACCAGCACCAACAATAATAACAAAAACAAACTACCCAATTAAAAAAAAGGTCAAAGAACTTGAACGGGCATTTTTTCCAAATAAGATCTTTAAATGGCCAATAAACACATGAAAATATGCTCAACATCATTAGTCATTAAGGAAATGTAAGTCCAACTTCCATGAGATAGTACTTCACACCTGCTAAAATGACTATACTTAGAGAAAAATGGAAGATAACAAATGTTGCTGATGAGGCAGAAAAATTAGAACTCTTGTATGTTGCTGATGGAAATTAAGTGATGCAGCCAAAACAGTCTGGCAGTTCTTTGAGATGCTAAACATTAAGTTACTATAAGAGAATTTCACTCCTAGGTGTATAGCCAAGGAAGTTGAAAGCAGGTCCTCACACAGGTTGCACAGCAATTCAACCAGTCCTATGTCGAATTTACCAAATCAACATTTTTCCGAGTTTTAAACATTTATCCTAAAAAAAATTAAAAATAAAATGAACATTTATCCTTTGACTATAGTTAAGCCTTTCCTGTGGTTATGCTAGAAAAAAATTGGAAAGATCTTTGTTTATGGTCGTTTGTTGCCACATTGTTTCTGAAACTTTCTCTATTAAAAACAGTAACCATCTAAATATCCATCAGTAGAGGACTAGTTAAGTAAATTACCGTACTGATGAAACTTGCCATTAGAAAGTACAGGGGTGGATCCATATACATTGATAAATATGTGCTGCAGAATGATACACTAAAAAACATCAATCTGCAATTATATATACATATTTCCATTGAAGGCAAAATAGCTATTCATATATTTGCCTTTGTGTACTTTTGAAAATGTTCTGTAAGAACATACAAGAATCATTCGGGGTTACCTCTATTGAGTAGGACTGAGGATGTGGAGAAATGTTTTGTTTCCAGTTTAAATTTTTCTGCCATCTGAAATTTTTACTATGTATGACATTTCAAAAACTTAAGTTCTGAATTTTTATTTTTATTTTTATTTTTTAAAAGATTTTATTTATTTATTTGATAGAGAGACAGACAGTGAGAGAGGGAATACAAGCAGGGGGAGCGGGAGAAGAAGAAGCAGGCTCCCTGCAGAGCAGGGAGCCCAATGCGGGGCTCAATGCTGGGCTCAATCCCAGGACCCTGGGATCAGGCCCTGAGCCGAAGGCAGTCGCTAAATGACTGAGCCACCCAGGCACCCCTAAGTTCTGGATTTTTAAACAGGTAATTCATGCCTACACATGAGCATTTTTGTGTGTATATTTCTCCAGATGTTTTTCTGTATAATTTTATAGCATATATTTACTTATTAAAACACTTGTTTTTGGGGGCACCTGGATGGCTTAGTTGGTTAAGGTTCTGACTCCTGACCTCAGCTCAGGTCTTACTCTCAAGGTTGTGAGTTCAAGCCCAGTGTTGGACTCCATACTCGTGGAACCTACTTAATAAAACAAAACAACAACAACAACCCCCCCCCACACACACTTGGTTTTTCTAGACCACATATGTTTTTTCCAGGAATAAAATTATATTTTAACTACTTTTTCCTACATTGTAGAACTGAGTTGTTGTTGTTTTTATAACATATATAGATCTACATTCATTTTTAAAAATTACTGAATAGTGTTTTAGTTATGAATACCATGGTCTATTAACCAGTCCTTAAATAATGGATATTTAGTTTGCTTTCAATTATGTTATTTCAAAAAATGCTGTAAATGAACATTCTTCTACTTCCTTTTTTTATGCACACCTGTGCCTCTTGGCACATATTTCTAGAACAGGTATGATATTTTTACAATTAAAAATAGTTTAGAAAAGAATCATGCTTTGAAAAATCAGTAGAAAAATTTATTTTAGACAAAATATCCAACAATATAAATATAATATATACTTAAAAGATGAAGCTGTCTCTTTGTGTGTGTATACACACACACACACACACACACACACACACACACACACACACGATTTATTTATTTGAGAGAGAGTGGGGGGAGGGGCAGAGAGAGAATCTTCAAGAAGACTCCCCGATGAGTATGGAGCCTGTGGAGGTGGGGGGTAGAGGAGGGGCCTGGATCTCAGGACCCATGAGATCATGGCTTGAGCTGAAACGAAGAGTCTGAGGCCTAACAGACAAAGACACCAAGGTGCCCCTTGAATTTTATATATTGAATCAAACTTGGAGAATCATAACTGAAGAAATAAAGGAAAGGGAGGGAGGGAAGGAAGGGAGGGAGGAAGAGAGAGAGGGAGGGAGGGAAGGAAACATATACAGAAATGTGGGGAGGAGTCCTCCCAGACTGCATACCAGGGGGAGGCTGACAGTAAGGGTTTCATCAGCACAGAGGAGGGCTGCTGACTCCAGGACTGCACTGGTTCATCAGAAATAATGTCTATCCACTCAACATACTCACAAGAGGTGGTAACATGCCACTCCCCCTTTTTTCCCCCTAACACAACCTTTCTCCAGCCACTTGAAAGTAATAACCCTGAATTTTTTTAAAGTATCATTTTCTTTCCTTTCATATTTTTAATTGACCTTTATCTTTTAGTGGGTGAGAAAGGAACAAATTTTAAGCCAGGTATTCAGACTTTAGAGGGCTAAAAAGACAAATATCTTTCTCATCTCTTTAGATTCCAGTACATACCATTTTTCTGTCTGACTCCCAATATTTTATTTATTTATTTATTTAGCACATGTAAGCATGGGGACTACTGCCAGGGGGAGAGGGAGAGAGAATCTTAAGCAGGCTTCACACCCAGAGTGGATCCCAACCTGGGACTTGATCTCATGATCCTGAAATGATAACATGAGCCAAAACCAAAAGTTGGAAGCTTAACCGACTGAGCCACCGAAGTGCCCCTATTTTATTTATTTTTTGAACAATCTCTATGCCCAACATGGGGCTTGAACTCACAACCCCAAGATCAAGAATTACATGCTCTACCAACTGAGATAGTCAGGTGTTCTTGTCTGACTCCCAGTAATAATTATTTCCTATAATCACTAAGTTTCATGGTTATGCCTTACTCCCCCCACCCTAACCCCTACTAAGCCTCAGACATCCTAAGGCAGAATCCATCACACCCAGCCCAGAACTGAATATGCAATAAATGGTGGCTGAATTGACCTCAAGGAGAAACAAGGGGCAAGGTGTAAAGGGAATCCAAAGGAATGTAGGGAGTGGAGAAGTGGAGCAAGGAGGATGCGCTAGAAGGAGAGATGTGGGAAGGAGGAGCAGACATGAGGCGACCAGTAGAAGACAGAAAGAGGTACCTATAGCATTGAGGAGAAGAGGTATGGGAAGGCATTGAACCGGGCGTCACCCGTGCTCTCCATTAATTAGATCAAGATACGGATAATAAGCTCTGTGTGAAACACCCAAAGGGCTGGTGGGGAAAACGGGTAGGTAAATAGTGTAGGGTGTCTGAGGCAGAGCAGGGGGCCCCCAAACATACACTTGAATATTACACACTGACAGTGAGCAGCAGACTGATGCCAGGCGGTAAGCAAAGGGCTATGTGGGTGGCGGGATCCTTGGGTGGGCATCCTGGCACATTGCTGGGCTACCAACAGCAGTGAATTTCTCGTTTGGGCAGGTTTGCTGTGGATCCTGCCATAACCTCTACTCCCAGAATGCCCCTGCATCTGGGGCAGATTCACCAGCCAGAGTATAAGCATTAAACCCCAAAGGTGTTGTCAGAAGCTCTAACTAGCCTGGGGGCAGGCGGTGAGGGATGGGAGAGAGAGGGGCAGCTATCTCTCACACCACTGCCCTACAGTGCCCCTCAAGCTTGAGATGGCAAACAAAATGTTTTCATCTCAAATTTTAGTGCCTGAAACAGTGTCTACAGGGCATATTTTCTTTGATCACAAATTACAGGCAACATAGATTCCTCTACACCCCTCAATGCTTAAAAGTCATCTTATTGTTTTAAGGAGTCTTTTTTTTTTTTAAGATTTTATTTATTTGACAGCGAGACAGCTAGAGGAGGAGTGGGAGAGGGAGAAGCAGGCTACCCAATTAGTAGGGAGCAGACGTGGGGCTCGATCCCAGAACCCTGGGATCATGACCTGAGCTGAAGGCAGATGCTTAAGGACTGAGCCACCCAGGCGCCCCGAGGAGTCGTTTTATTCTGAGCACACTTTCCCATGTCAGCCTGCCCTCCTCCCACGGACAATGTGGTGTGGAGAGAGAGCCTAGAGCCTGAAAACTCCGTTTGAATTTCAGCTCTACAACGGATGCCTCTGAGCCTCATTTTTCTTATCTACAAGTAAAGCACGTGTTGAATCTGTACGTGGGACTTGGCGCGTATGAGGAACTCGTGACATTTTCGCTTCCTTCCCATCTCCTTCCCTGTTCCCCGCAATTCTCCATACGTAAACTGCTGGAGAGGAGGGGCCGGGGCACAGAGTTCTCTCTGTGGGTATCCAGCACAGCACTGCATGTAATTAAGTATTTAATAAATGCTTTTTGATTAAGTTTAGCAGCATCATAGCGGGTGAGAAACTCTTCACGCTATCACCCCGATGAGATGCGCTTCCTTGGCAGAAATTCAGATGGCACCAATGATAAATCCAGAGTGTTGTTTTGGCAAGTTGCGTAATGATCCTTCATTGCTCCCCGAGATGGGATGGCCATTCTCACACCTGTCTCACAACTCTCTTTCTCTGCCATTGGACGGTCGCTGTCTAGAATTCGAGGGCCTGCCTTCTGGTCAATAACGTAATTACTACACGTAGAGGCCAAGAGACTGAGAAGGCGGGGCTCGTCAGAGAGCCTGAGGAAATGGTTTATCTGGTTCCCATCACCCACCCCTTCAAAGTCAGGAAGAGATGCGACTTTCAAAAGGAACCCAGATGTTAGCTGGGGTCTCCTTGCCCTTCTGTCTTCACTGATCATTACAGGAAACCCATTTACACCAGGTGCTTGTGGATTCTATAGGATTTTCTGAGGATTTGGGGAAGGTAGGGCCTTCTGCTCTCCTACCGGCTCAGTCCATTTCTTCCTTTCTATTTTTTCCTCCTTTTCAGGAGCAAAAAATATTTTTTCTTGCTTCATGCCTATCCACTTAGCTTACATCTTTTGTTGCCTGAGCAGGACCTTGATGCCCTACCCTCCGCTCCAAGTAGCTTATCAAAGAACTTCTTCCAAATAAACTTAGAGCTCTCCCGGGGATATATTCTGTGGTATGCAACCTTCTCCATCTCAGCACCCCTTCCTCCTTCCTCTTCCGCTCCACACCACATCCCCTACTCTGCTCTGGGGCTACTCCGTAGAAGCAAGCAATAAGGTTTGGGCCGGATGATATGTTCATCCCAATGTTTTTAGGACTGCAAACTACCCAGAAACTTCAAGAAGCCGACTTGCTTCATAATAGCTAAAAAAATGGTTGTGAGCATTCCAACACACTGACATTTAGAGGTGCAGTTCTCAACCAGCCCACAGAGCAGCACTGTGCCTCTATTTGTAAGGTGCAGACCGTGCACTCGGCGTAACCTCCCTCATCAGATGGGACTGCCTAAGCACTTGAAGTGTTTCTGGCTAAGTGCTTAAAGATAGGTATTTGGGGCATCTGGGTGGCTCAGTCGGTTAAGGTTCTCACTCCCGTTCAGGTCGTGACCCCAGGCTCCTAGGATTGAGTCCCTCATCGGGCTCCCTGCTCAGCGGGGAGTCTGCTTCTCCCTCTGCCTGCTGCTCCCCCTGCTTGTGTCCCTCTCACACCTGCGCTCTCTCTCTCCAATAAATAATCTTTTAAAAAAAAGATATTTATTTCCTTTTAGTGACATGTATGAGGAGGCTCTTAAGTGGATACTAAAAGAGTAAAGTATTATTTGAATAGCACTTAGTATGCGCCAAGCATTGTGGTGGGAGGTTGACATTCCTGAATATCTGAAGATGGAATTCTAACGTGTGAGACTTGACTCACGCACCTCGACTGTGACCATCATCATCCCTAAGGCCGGACTCTCACTCCATTGAACTGCTGCCGTCTGATGCGCTCTCCTTCGTGCAGGCTGCAGGAGCTCGAAGCCAGAGAACGTAACTGAATTTCTTCGACTGGGAGTTTGGGAAGAGACATTCTGGGTTTCTTTATTCTCCTTTCTCAAGAAGAATAGCAGGGAGGGCACCTGGGTGGCTCAGTGGGTTAAGCGTCTGCCTTTGGTTCAGGTCGTGATCTCAGGGTCCTGGGATTGAGCCCCACACTGGGCTCCTTGCTCAGCAGGGAGGCTGCTTCTCCCTCTGCCTCTCCCTCTGCCGTTCCCCTGCTTGTGCTCTTTCTCTGTCAAATTAATAAATAAAATCTTGAAAAGAAAAAGAAGGAAAGCAGGGAAAGGAGATTAGTATTTATTAAATGGTCACTATATACAAGGTATTATGTTGCTATTTTATAAACGTTATCTCATTAAACCTCATAACCTTATGAGGTAAGTATGTTCATTTTACAGAAAAGGAAACCAAGGCCCAGTTAAGCCAGGTGACTTGACCAAAGTCACACAGCTACATCAAAATATAAATTAAAGTATATGTGACGCCAAAGTCATGGTTTTCACAACACACACAGGACACATACTCATACAACAACAACAAAGGGAAAGCAATGAGAGAAAATGTTTTCAGTTTTCTGAAGTTATTTTAAAATTATAATATTAGGAAATAATAAGGTTGCTGTGTTGTCTAGAAATCAATGTTGCACATTCTTTTTTTTAAAAACCATTTTCTTCCACGTTGCCTTTATAGAGATCTTAGATGATTGAGGATTTTAAACTAAATGCAAAGCAATATAAAACTGTTTCACTGTGGGGCGTTTGGGTGGTTCACTGGGCTGAGCATCCGACTCTTGGTTTCAGCTCAGGTCATGATCTCTGGGTCATGAGATCAAGCCTTGCATGGGGCTCTGTGTTCCACATGCCCTCTCCCTCTCCCTCTGCCCCTCCCTCTGCTTTCTCTCTCTCCCTCTATCTCTCTCTCTCTCTCGAATAAATTTATAAATAGAATCTTTAAAAAAACCTCTTTCATTGCCGATTTTGAGCTCCCATTCATTCTTGTAATTTTCCAGCAGATATATTCAAATGTACTCTCTAAATTTTAGAAATCCTCATTTTTTGCTTGAGAGAAAGATTAAATAAGCTTTACATACTAACATAGGGCAGACTAAAGATAGAGGATCATTTGATTCTCTGCTTTGGGTTGTCTTAGCCCATCAAGAGAAAGTTAAGGAGGGAAAGAAAGTTATTTCCTAGCAAGAGAATCTACTAGAATATTTCCTTTTCCCCCACTATTTTCATGCTACTTCTGGGTACCTGAAGGACTTGGGGGTATCTGTGACTGTTGCAGGCAACCTTAGCACTTTTGGTGACTTTTTCAAGTACACACCCCTATTAGCTAAATAACAGTGATGAACTCAATCAAAAGCAAAGTTACTTGGAATGTAGGTATTGTAAATATTCTCTTTTGCCTCAGTTGTTTATAAACAACTTTTGAGATTTCCTACCTTCTGCTTCTGAAAGGGGAAGAAAAGGGAAGTGATTTGCAAGTGTTTGAAATTTGGTGTTTACATTTAGATTTTGGTTTAATCTCGCATTTCTGTAGTATCTTTGGTCTAGAAAAGAAGGCTTAGCTCATTACTGTTTCTCCAATTCATTGGGGGCATTTTCTTTTTCTTATTTTATTTTAATTTAAATTCATTAATTAACATATAATGTATTGGTTTCAGAGGTAGAGGGCAGTGACTCATCAGTCTTATATTATCCCCGGTGCTCATTGCATCATGTGCCCTCTTTAATGTCCATCACCCAATTACCCCATCCCCACCCCCTCCCCTCCAGCAACTCTCTGTTTCCTGTAGTTAAGAGTCTCTTACGGTTTGTTTCCCTCTCTGATTTTGTCTTGTTTTGTTTTCTCCTCTCTTCCCCCAAGATGCTCTGTTTTGTTTCTTCAATTCCACATAGGAGTGAAATTATATGATAATTGTCTTTCTCAGGTTGACTTATTTCACTTAGTCTAGTACCCCTGAGTTCCATCCACATTGTTGTAAATGGCAAGATTTCATTTTTTTGATGGCTGAGTACTATTCCACACTGGGAGCATTTTCTAATAGGATTAGAGGAAATGGAATGATCTGTTTTCATGAAACAAAAATTTTTGGGCTCTTATTTTTGCAAGGCATGTTGCTAGATGCTTCATGAGGAAGCATATTAGTTTGTTGACAAAATACCACAGATTGGGTGGTTTAAACAATAGAAAATTATTGTCTCACAGTTCTGGAGAAATCCATGATGTTGGCAGGGTTGATATCTCTGAGGCCTTTCTCCTTAGTGTAGATGACTTAGATGGCCATCTTCTCCCCTCTCCTCATATGATCTTTCTTCTGTGCACTTACGTCTCTGTGTCCAAATTTTCTCTTCTTATAAGGACACCAGTTATATTGAGTTAATTACCTTTTTTAAAAAAAAGTATTTTATTTATTTGACTGAGGGAAAGAGATAGAGAGAGAGAAAAACACGAGCAGGGGGAGGGGCAGAGGGAGAGGGAGAAACAGACTCCCCACTGAACAGGGAGCCTGACACGGGGCTTCATCCCAGGACCCTGAGATCATGACCTGAGCTGAAGGCAGATGCTTGACTGACTGAGCCACCCAGGCACCCCCAATTACCTTTTTTTAAAAGAACTTATCTTCAAATACAACTACATTCTGAGGTATTGAGAGTTAGGACTTCAACATAGAAGGGGCGCCTGGGTGGCACAGTGGTTAAGGACTTCAACATAGGTATTTTGGGGGGCACATGATTCAGTCCATTACAGGAAGAGAGTGAGAAAGAGAAATACAGAATTCCCAGTCTAGTGATATGCAAAGAAATAAACAGGAAATGGTGATTCAGTGTGATAAATACTATAACAGAAAGAAATATGGGGCATCTGGGTGGCTCAGCCGTTAAGCATCTGCCTTTGGCTTGGGTCATGATCCCAGGGTCCTGGGATCAAGCCCCGCATTGGGCTCCCTGCTCCTCAGGAAGCCTGCTTCTCCCTCTCACACTCCCTTTGTTTGTGTTCTCTCTCTTGCTGTCTCTCTATATAAAATAAATAAATAAAATCTTAAAAAAAATACCATAACTGAAAGAAATAAAGTGGTTTGGAAGGGACTCTTCTAGTGGAAAGTGATATCCAAACTAACACTTGAAGTATGAGTAAGGGCTGGCCAGGCAGAGGGTAGTTAGAGGATGCAGTGGTGGAGGGGGACGTTGTGAGGAGATTGTTGGGGGGAAGGAGAATGTTCTAGGCTGAGGGAACAGCCCAGAAATGGCTCAGGAGGAAGGGAAAGAATGGACAGTTTGAAGAACTAAAAGTAGTAGTGTGGCTAGAGAAAGAATAAAAGCTATAGTGTTAATTGAGTGTTTGTTCCATGCTGGACACCATGCCAAGGAGTTTGCATGCATTACCTCAGTTTATTCTCACAAAAACTTTTTGAAGGAGATACTATTCCTATTCTGATGTTACAGATAGGAAACTGAAGCACAGACAGGTCACGTGAATTGCTCAAGTTCACACATCTAAGTGAGTGACAGAATAGCCAGTTAGTCTAACTTCAGAGATAGCACGTTGAGTTTCCAGTGCCAGGGTGGGTGTGTGTCATTGGAAAAGCGGCGGAGGGAAAATGAGTGAAGGGGGAAGATTTGAGTTAAGGTTGAAGAGAGCTAAAAAAGGAGCTTTGAGCAGTAGGTGCCAGGTCAGTAAGGACCTTGTCACCGAAGTAAGGAGTTGAGGTTTTATTCTACAAGTGTTGGGGATCCGCTGGAAGATTTAAAACAAGTGAATAAATTTCATATAGAAAGATCATTCTGGATTTTCTGTGATAAACAGCTTTTGTATATGTGTGCATGGGGGAGTGGGATGTGGATGGGGTATGGCAGGAAGCCTGACAGTATTCAGTGAAATCAGATAATCTGGCAGAAATTCAAATGAGGTCATTGGTGGTTGATCAACTTGGGGATGGAGCACTATTGGCTGGATAGGGGTGGGAGTGGATAAAAGGGAAGTAAAAGGATACTCAGGTATCTGACTGGAGCCATTGATGGTGTCGGTCATGAAAAGAGATCACAAGAAAAGAAATAGTTTTGAGGAGAGTGGGGATGACTTCATGTTGGGTTCCCTACAGGATAAGGAAGCAGAAATGTTGAGTAGTTAATTCGATGTATACTTCTGAAGCTAAGGGAGAGAGATCTGGGCCAAAGAGTTAGATTCAGGAGGTATCAGTATATATACGGTAACTAAAGGCACTGAAAAGGATGAGATAGCAAGAAAGAATGTTTAGAGTGAAAAAAGAAAAGGGCACAAGATAAAACCTTTGGAATGACAACACTTAAAACACAGACATGGAATAAATGAAGCAGCAAGGAACTGTTCTGTCAAGGGAATAAGATAAAGTAAGCTGAGTCCACCTAAGAGTGTTTCAAGAAGGGATTGGTCTACATGGCTCAATGCTATTGAAAGTTAATTCAAAGAACCAAGCCATATCTATTCTATTTAGCAACAGAAGTGTGAATGACCTTGGCGGAGCAATCCAATGTTGTTGTGTGAGTGAAGCCATATCACTTATGATGTGCAATAATCACAAGACGGAGACTTGGAAACAAGTTGAATGGGACAACTGGTTTAAGAAGTTTGATTGTGAGGCATAATAGAGACATAGGATACTAGGTTAAAGTCAAGTTCTGTGTTATTTTAAGGGAAAGATATGGAGGTCATCTACATACTGATGGAAAGAATCAATAGAGAGAGGTTGAGGATACGGGAAATGGAGGGACAAATGATAGAGAAAGATCCTTGAGGTAAAAAGAATGGGGGGAGGCAACCTATAACTTGAAAGTAGGAAAGGTGCCTGAGAGATTATACTAGACTATTACATTGGTGGCTTCAATGGGCCATACCATTCTTGTGTAGTCCCTTCCCACATTGACTCTCAGCTTAGATACGTGGTTTGTTTTGGCCAATGGTACATTAACAAGTGTGATGCGAACAGAGGCTTTATAAATATTTGTATATTGGGGCTTCTGCTCTTGGAATACTTCCAGTTGAAACATTAAGCCACAACATAAAGAGGTCCAGCTATCTTGCTAGAAAGAAAGCAGAAAGAGAGCCATCTGATCAGCCCCCAAGCTGTTCTAGCCATTCCATCTGAGGTGTCAGGCATGTGAGTGGAGCTATTTTGGATTTTCAGCCCCATTCAAGCCTCCAGATGGCTGCATCCAACACTGCACGGAGAAGAACCACCCAGTGAAGTCCAGCCCAAGTTGCAGAATTGTGAGCAAATAGCTGTTATTTTCAGCCGCCGAATTTTAGGTTGGTGCAACAGATAACTGAAATCAAGATCTACATGGGTAATTATGCTTCTGATATAGCATAGCAAACCAACACATCAAACCCCCTGCAGACAATTACAGACTCTGGAAAAAATATAAAAACAACCACCTGTAAAGAGTGGACAAAAGCAGTAGGTTTTTGCATAAGAGTTGAAACTTGAAGGAAGAGACTGTGTCAGTGTGAGTTTCCTATTTACTTGCAGCTTTTCCCTGAGTTTGGGCCACAGTCATTTCAGGGCACATAGCAGCTAAAACACCAATAGAAAGCTAGCCATCTTTCTGATATGACGAATAAATTTGGGGCAAATAGGGGGCACACAGAGCATGAGGGAGGCATCCCAGAAAGGGAAGATCTAGAGAAGGGAGTCCCAACTTTTGTGTATAAATTTTGCCCAAGACTCAGGCTGACTCTCAAACTATGCAAGGTGTCAGATTGCAAACAGTGCAGCTAAAGATAAAAGAACAGAACTGAACTAAAACTTGGGCTGCCACCCACCCCAGGTGAGACAAAGTTTGCAGTTTGAGTCACACCAAATTCATTACCTGCTACAACAAAACTGGCAACATTGTTAAGAGAAATAGAGTAAAATCCAGAGTCTCTACAACAATCTCCAGGATACAATCTAAAATAACTTGACATACAAAGAACCAGAAAAAATGTCTGTCACTCTCAAGGGAAAGGCGATCCATAGGGGTCAACTATGAGATGACTCAGATGTTGGAATTAAAAGGACTTTGAAGCAGCCGTTAACCTAGGTCTGGATGGAATTTGTACGGTAGAAGAAGGATGTCAGGGAGAAAGAGGGCAAATGGCATAGTCAGACAAGCGCTTCCCTTCCTCTGTCAGGCTCACAGAAAACATTTGGTTGTTCTTCCATTCTGAGCAAGGGTAAGTATCTTGGCAAGGACAATGTGTATTTTCTTGAAAAAGCCTCTATTAATAGAAAAGTCTCAAGGAAAAGGAAAATGGATGAAATGTGAATGGATGTTGTACGTCGGGAGGAGGAGAAATGCAAAGCAGCAGCAGGATATGGGATCTGAAGAACGAAACTGTAGCCTAGTTTAAAACCATCAATTGATTATATAATCTTAGGCATATCATTTAACCTTTTCTGAGCCTCAGATTTTCTTGCTTGCAAAATGGGGATATTAATAACACTTACTCCAAAAGATGGTTGTACAGATCAACCAGATAAATACAACGCATGTTTATTTTGTAAAATATCATGTGTTAGATATGTTAGTTAGCCACTGCACTCTACATTTAGTGCAAGATATAATAAGATAAGGGTTTTCATTTTGAAGACCATTTGGAAATAACAAACAATAACATAAAAATAAAATAAGGGGCATCTGGGTGGCTCAGTCAGTTAAGGGTTCGACTCTTGGTTTCGGCTCAGGTCATGATCTTGGGGGTCATGGCCTGGAACCCTGTGTCTGGCTCCACACTCAGCCTCTCTGCCTGAGATTCTTTCCCTCTCTGCTCCTCCTCAGGTTCGTGCTCTCTATTTCTTTCTCTCTCTCTCAAATGAATAAAATCTTTAAAATAAATAAATTAAATAAAATAACAGTGTTTTTGGCAGTGTTTTCTGTTGGACTATTTTAGGGAACGTTCCTTTTTTTTCCCCAGCTATAAATCCAATTATAGAAATAAAATTTAGATATTGAGAAATGCAGTGAACTTTAAGTGTATTTTCTAAAGAAAATGGGTGTCTTTTTTGCATATAAAGAAGTCTGACTTTAAAACATTTCATGTATACTGTATTTTTTTCACAGGTTCTGATATGGTACTGTGATTTTAGTGTCTTCATGTATTTCCTGACAAAATTTCAGCTTGTGAAAACATTACCTACCTCTCCCTCTTCATCCATATTTAAAAACCATTTGGTGAGCAAAAGGAAGTGAATTTATTTTAAGCACAATTTTACCACCTATCTGTTTAATCTAAGAACATATTTAATCCAGGAAATTTCTTTTGCAAAGTGGTGAAATGTCAAGATACTCATTGACATTTCTGTAAGGATGTCCGCTTCTTGAACACTGAGATTATCCTGAGCAGGGCTATAAACTATGGTAAATCCCTACTGCTGTGGTATGGCCCAGGCAGCACTTACATGCCCTTTCTATTTGCCCCAGATTGCAGTAATATGAATGTCTGAAATTTTGCCACCAGAAAATGGCATAACATTTTGTCCCTTATTGAAATTAAACTATGTCTAAAAGGAGAACATGTAAAATTTCCATCTTAATTTGTAGCTTGATATGAGTTAGATCTTTGCTTGAGAACATGGTGGGAAGAGAAAGAAAAAAACAAAGGTACCTCTCTTCTACAGCACAGACTCATGTATTTAAAAGCCTATTAAACACTGTCAGTTGAATGTCTAAAGGGCATCTTACGCTTAAAATATCCAAAAAGAGAATTCTTTATTTTCTATCCTTCTCCCTGGATTTCTCCGTATTATTGAACAGAAAGACTCCTTTCAATCCATTTTTAAGGCCAATAAACTTGGAGATAGCCCATGATTAAGCCATAAACAAATCCTATTGGCTTTACATTTAAACTATATTTAAAAATCTATTTCCCACTGCCTCCCCACCCCCTCCCTAATTTAGACCATAATTACTTCTCACCTGGACTATTTCAATGGCTTTCTAATTAGTTTCTCTGTTTTAATCCTTGTCCTCATCCCAATCTATTTTCTCCACATCCAGCCAGAGTGATCTGTGAAAAACGAAAATAAAATCATAACACTCCTCTGCTCAGAATGCTCAAATGGCTTGCCATCTCACTCTGAATAAAGTCAGAAGACCTTACTGTGGCTTTTCGGTAACAAGAGCAAAGCTTCAAATTTCACTTTAGTCTGGGAGTTTCTAGATCTATACCCACAGATTTCATATGGAATCGTGACAATCCTAGGGGATTTGGGTAAGGCATTCAATTGACATAATGAGACAACACCCAGAATTTTAACATTGGAAGAATTTCTAGGGAGAGGGGAGAACTAACCAAACCCACTTGCTTTCTTGATTTTTACTTTAAATTTGGGATCTCCCTGCAATTTATTTTATTCCTGTTACCACCAGGCTGGTACCTTTGTTTCCTATTTTTTTAAAAAAAATGTATTTTGGCGTGCATGGGTGGCTTGGTCATTAAGCGTCTGCCTTTGGCTCAGGTCATGATCCCAGGGTCCTGGGATTGAGCCCTGCATTGGGCTCCTTGCTCCGCTGGGAGCCTGCTTCTTCCTCTCCCACTCCTCCTGCTTGTGTTCCATCTCTCGCTGGCCGTCTCTCTCTCTGTGTCAAATAAATAAATTAAATCTTTAAAAAATAAAAAAATGTATTTTAATTCCCGTATAGTTAACACACTGTGTTATGTTAGTTTCAGGTGCACAATATAGTGATTTGACGCTTCTGTGCAACACCCAGTGCTCATCGCAGCAAGTGCCCTCCTGCACCCCCATCACCTATTTCCCCCATCCCCCCACCCACCTCCCCTCTGGTGACCATCAGTTTGTTCTCTGTAGTTGAGAGTCTGTTTCTTGGATTGCCTCTCTCTCCCTCTCTCCTTTTTTCCCCATTTGCTTGTTTGTTTTGTTTCTTAAATTCCACATATGAGTGAAATCATATGAGTAAAGTCTTTCTGTGACTGACTTATTTGGCTTAGCATTGTACTCTCTAGCTCTGTTCATGTCATTGAAAATGGCAAGATTTCATTCTTTTTTTTCTTGTTTTTTTAATTCAAGTAAAATTAACATACAGTGTTATATTAGATTCAAGTGTACAGGGCCGCCTGAGTGGCTCAGTCAGTTAAGCATCTGCCTTCAGCTCAGGTCGTGATTCCAGAGTCCTGGGATGGAGTCCTGCATCCGAGTCCCAAGTCCCGCGTTAGGCTACCTGCTCAGTGGGGAGTCTGCTTCTCCCTCTGCCTGCTGCTCCTTCTGCTTGTGCGCCCTCTGTCTCTCTGTCAAACAAATAAATAAAATCTAAAAAAATAAAAAAAGAATTATAATATTCAAGTTCACAATATAATTCAACCATTCTATACATTAGTCAGTGCTCATTATGATAAATGTACTGCTAATCCCCTTCGTTTATTTCACCCAACTCTATACCCACCTTCCCTCTGACAATGACCAGTTTGTTTTCTATATTTAAGAGTGTTTTTTCATTTGTCCCTTTCTTTGTTTCTTTGCTTTGTTTCTTAAAGTCCATATATTAATGAAATCATTTGGTATTTGTTTTTCTCTGACTTATTTCACTTAGCATGATATTCTCTAGATCTTTTCATGTTGTTGCAAAAGATTTCATTCTTTCTTATGGATGAATAACATTCTGTTGTATATATATACCACCTCTTTTTTATCCATTTATCTATCAATGGACACTTGGACTGCTTCCATTGTTTGGCTATTGTAAATAATGTTGAAATAAACATAGGGGTGCATATATCCTTTCCCATTAGTGCTTTTGTATTCTCTGAATAAGTACCCAGTGGTGGGATTGCTGGAGTGTAAGCTAGTTCTATTTTTGACTTTTGGAGGAAACTCCACACTGTTTTCAGAGTGGCTGCACCAGCTTGCATTCCCACCAACAGTGTGAGAAGGTTCCTTTTTCTCCACGTCCTTGCCAACACCTATTTCTTTTGTTGCTAATTCTAGACAGATGTGAGGTGATATCTAATTGTAGTTTTGATTTGCATGTCCCTGTTGATCAGTGATGATGTCTGTTGGGCACCTGGATGTCTTCTTTGGAGAAATGTCTGTTCATGTCTTCTCCCCATTTTATTTGCTTCATTTTGGTGCTGAATTCTATAAATTCTTTATCTATTTTGGATACTAGCTCTTTTTTTTTTTTTTTAAAGATTTCATTTATTTATTTGACAGAGAGACAGCCAGTGAGAGAGGGGACACAAGCAGGGAGAGTGGGAGAGGAAGAAGCAGGCTCCCAGCAGAGGAGCCCAATGCGGGGCTCGATCCCAGAGCACCGGGATCACGCCCTGACCTGAAGGCAGACGCTTAACGGCTGCGCCACCCAGTCGCCCCTGGATACTAGCTCTTTATCAGACATGTCATTTGCAAATATCTTCTCCCATTCCATGGGTTGTCTTTTAGTATTGTTGACGGTTTCCTTCACTGTGCAGAAGCTTTTTTTTTTGACATAGTCCTAATAGTTTACTTTTGCTTTTGCTTCCCTTGCCTGAAGAGAATTATCTAGAAAAAAGTTGCTATGGCCAATGTCAGAGACATTACTGCCTGTGCTCTCTTCCAGGATTTTTATGGTTTCAGATCTCACATTAAATTTTTAACCCATTTTGAGTTTATTTTTGTGTATGTTGTAAGAAAGTGGTTCAGTTTCTTTTTTGCATGTAGCTGTCCAGTTTCCCCAGCACTGTTCATTGAAGAGACTTTTTCCCATTGGATATTCTTTCTTGCTTTGTTGAAGATTAATTAACCATATAATTGTGGGTTTATTTCTGGGTTTTCTATTCCATTCCATTAATCTATGTGTCTATTTTTGTGCCAGGATCATACTGTTTTAATTACTACTGCTTTGTAATGTAACTTGAAGTCTGGAATTGTGATGTCTCCAACTTTGCTTTTCTTTTTTAAAAGTTGCTTTAGCTATTCGAGGTCTTTTGTGGTTCCATATGAATTGTAGGATAATTTGTTCTAGCTCTGTGAAAAATGCTGTTGGTATTTTGGTAGGGATTGCATTGCATCTGTAGATTGCTTTGGATAATATAGACATTTTAACAATATTTGTTCTTCTGATCCATAAGCATGGAATGTCTTTCAATTTCTTTCATCAATGTTTTATAGTTTTCAGAATAGGTCTTTGACCTTTTTGATTAAGTTTATTCCTAGGTATCTTATTATTTGGGGTACAATTTGATTATAAATGGGGTTGTTTTCCTAATTTCTCTATTTGTTGCTTCATGATTAGTGTACAGAAATGCAGCAGAGTTCTGCATATTAGTTTTGTATCCTGTGACCTTACTAAATTCATTTATCAGTTCCAGTCAGCTTTTGGTGGAGTCTTTGGGATTTTCTCTATAGAGTATCACGTCATCTGCAAGTAGTGAAAGTTTGACTTCTTCCTTACCAACCTGGATGACTTATGTTGCTTTTGTCTAATTGCTATGGCTAGGACTTCCAGTGCTATGTTGAATAAAAGCGGTGACAGTGGGCAAACTGGTCTTGACTTTAGGGAAAAAGCTCTCAGTTTTTCCTCATTTCCTCATTTTGTAAATGGAGATGCTAACATTACCTATATAGGATTGCGACAAACTTTAAATGAGTTAGTACGTATAAAATGCATAGAACAAATCCTGGTACATAGTCAGTACTCAGTAAAGTTTGGCTGTTTAGAACAATTCTATCCTATTACCCAACCATAACCACTACATTTCTTGGTCTTCTCTCAAGCAGTTGCTAATTCTATTTACTTATCCATGGTTCATAGGCATTTGTTTACATGGGCAAAGGTAAAGGCTAGGTCAGGGGCACCTGGGTGGCTCAGTCGGTTAGGCATCTGCCTTCAGCTCAGGTCATGATCTCGGGGTCCTGGGACTGAACTCTGATTCCAGCTCCCTGCTCAGCGGGGAGTCTGCTTCTCCTTCTCCCTCTGCAGCTCCCGTTGCTTGTGCTCCCTCTCTCTCACATTATCTCTTTCTCTCAGATAAATAAATAAAATCTTAAAAAAAAAAGATAAAGCCTAGGTAAAAATCATCGCAAAACATTTTGATGAGAAAGTAACATTACCTAAACTCTCTATGTGCTTATTGGGTTACAAAGTCATTACTTACTCCTCTTCCAGTAAGTTCACTTTAATTTTGGATGGGAACATTGATACAATTTTCATTATTATTTTTTTAAGATTAGTAAATACTATTTCTAAAGAATTCATTTTCATTGTGTTTTTTAAGGGTCTTTGTTTGGAATAGGGACAGACTTAGTGAAAACTTAGTCCTTGGCTCCCTGTGTAGCTTGGATTTACTCATCACACTTCATTGAGGAAACCGCATCCTGTCGTTCTGTAATATGGCAAGAATTCAGGACATTCACGAACCACTTGGAGAACAAAGAGAAATGTAAGCTGCGTGATCAGCAGTTAGAAAGCAAAGGAGAACAAGTGTGTCGTCAGATAAAAAGGCCATTTTGTTTTAAGGACCATTAATAATTTAGTTTTAGTCTAAAATTTGTCTTTTTCAATTTCCATGGAAAGCTCGGGATTCTAGAAGGAGGATAATAGGCTGGATCCACTCTGGGGTAATTGTAAGGGAGATCAAGTGTGGCTTAAGTACTTTCTGAGACTGCCCCCCCCCCCCGGGACTTTTGTTCTTTTTGACACTCTTCTTTCCTCTTCTTGCTCCCCACTCCACAATCTGTCTCCCTACTACTCTGTATAGACCCCAAACTCAAATGCTATCTTCTGGCTGTCCAGGCGTAGCGTGATACATAGTCCATTCTTTGACCACTGCCTTGTTTCTCATACCATGCCTTCCCATGTCAACTGTCCACATTGAAAGGAACCTATACTTTTCCATCATATTTTCTTTCTTCACATCCTGATAAGTGATTGCTGCTCACCAGATAAGTTAACCAAAGTAGTGAACGGCCAATAGTGGGCTTTGATATAACCTTGAAAATTCTATTTGCTCATTAATGGGAGTTTCCAGGAGTGGCAATGCTTTAACTAAAGGACCAATTTCTCCAGTAATAAGAGTTACAGATATTTTGTCATGGCTGTTGGTGACAGATTTATTTTTTCTATATTATATCATCAATAAATTTAATTTTATTACATCATATTCTAATTTAAATATGTATTGCTTACTATGGCCAGGTTTTTGTGGGTGTTGTTTGGTTTGAGTTTTATTACTTTTATTTGATATAATTTACATGCCATAAAATTTGCCATTTAAAGTGTACAATTCTGTGGTTTTTAAAAATATGTTTACCAGGTTTTGCAACATCACCACTATCTAATTCCAGAACGTTTTCATCATTCCAAGTGGGAAATATTTGTGAATAGGAAAGTCTTTCAATAGTATGTCTCAAAACATGCCTACTTTACTATATAAGACTGTGCTTAGAAAAATAAGTAATTAGAATGCCCTTTAGATAACTTAGAATTCTTTTGAGTAAGAGGAATATTCAAGGCAATCACACAATAATGTCTTCCTACAACTGGATTGATTACATTTACTAATTGAATTGATCACATTTACAATGAGGTTGATTGCATTTGCAAGAACACAATCATAAATGGTTTGCAAGTATTTTGCTTTGCTAAAGAAAAGCAGCACATGGGATAAAGGCAGTAGGGGAGAAGATATGTCCTTTCCTTATCAGTTTAAAATAATCAGCATGTTCTTTACATACAGGTAAGGTCATAGGAAAAGGGATTTGGGTGGTTGTATCATTTAGAATTCTTTTGTCTGCAAGCAGTAGAAACCAACCCTAGCCGGCACTAAGAAGATAGACTTAGAATGAATCTGAGAGAATTTATTACAAAGATACAGGCAGGGACACATGCCCATGGACTGGAACTAGAGCCTGCAGTATCTAATGAACCAAGGAAATATTTTGTACTGTTTCTCATCTATTACCTTCTTTCCACTCACTGATCAACTTTTTCTGTTACCCAAGCCACATGGCAGAAAAACTACCTGCCATGAGGTTCCAGATTTTTAGTAGTCTACAGGTCCAACCACCTGGTGAGACAATGTTCCAGTTCCCAAGTGTTGAGAGTGGCCTAGTTTCTGACGGTTGTCCACAGCAGAATCAACCTGTTGGTGATCATTTAGATAAACTTCAGGGGTGAGAAGAGGAGGAACGAGTTCCCAGAATCAGAGAAATTTGGGCAATCAGATTTCAATGTAGCCATCTTTGTGGTCTTCTCCATCAGATTAAATAAGATTGTTTCTGTTAGAAATTTCTGCAATTCCCTACTCTTATCGTCATTAGCCACGAGAAAAGAAATATACCCACTGCCTCGTTTGACAATTCCAGTCAACACTTCCATTGCCAATGTCTTATGTCCAACTTGAAGAGAATGGTGGAGCTTAATTATACATGGCAGAAAAATATACAACATGGAGTCTATTCAGCCTCGCCCTGCAATGCACCACGATGAAGTCTGACGAGGAAATAGCACTCAGGAGACGATAACAAAGGCTCTGTTACTGACATAGTCTCAGATATCCTCTAGAGTTTTCCATCTCATCCTTTAAATAATGAAGAGCTACTGGGAGTTGAAGCCAAATGCTTCTGTTTCCATCTATAAAGTTGAAGGAAACAGAACGAAGCCCTTTGTAAACTCTGCAAAAAAAACATTATTTCTGAGGTTCTAGTAATGGTACTTAAAAATAGGCTTCTGTGATTGTCATATGTTGTCTCAAAAAGGGTTTTAAGAAGTATTCTATGAAAAACAAATGGCCAATAAAAATTTATGTATGCAACCTCTTGTTAATAAAACAACAAAGAAAAAAAAGCAAAAACCATTGGTTTGACCAGCAAGTTGGCAATAAATCTATTAAAACAATCATTGTTCATTATTGATGAGCATGTGTTGAAATGGGCACTGTCAGTTTCTGCTGCTGGGTGAAAATCGACACAAACTTTTAGAGGTGAATTTGTCTGGCTATGTCAAGGGTTTGGGTTTATTTTAAAGTTTTTTTAAAAAGGAATTTATCTCAAAATACACACAAATATGTACAGGTGTGTTCATTATGATATTGTTTCAGTAACAAATATCAAAAAGAAAGAAAAAAATTAAAATGTCAAGTAGGAGAGGATTCAATGGTAAGTAAATTAGGCTTAGTAACACAACAGAGTACCGTGCCACTGTTTTAAATGATGCAAAGTTATTAATATCACTCGAGTACTTATATTAGAGAGAATTAGAAACACTAAAATGTTCAATAGTAAGCTATTTGATAAATGCAGTATGGTATACCCATAAGATGAAGTATGGAGAAAAACTATGATATAATGTAAAGTGAAAAAAAGTAGGATTCAATTTGTTATCCCCATATGCACATGTATATAGAAAACAAAACAAAGGAATTGCCCTACCATTTTCGTAGTGGTCATCTCCCACATATCGAATTATGCAACTTTTTAAACTCACTTTTAGTATTTTCTGGATTTTCTATGCAGATTTTTTTTTTTATTTTTTTTTTTAAGTTTTTTTTTTTTTTAAAGATTTTATTTATTTATTTGACAGAGATAGAGACAGCCAGCGAGAGAGGGAACACAAGCTGAGGGTGGGAGAGGAAGAAGCAGGCTCACAGCAGAGGAGCCTGATGTGGGGCTCGATCCCGTAATGCCGGGATCACGCCCTGAGCCGAAGGCAGACGCCCAACCGCTGTGCCACCCAGGCGCCCCTCTATGCAGATTTTTAATATATAGATCATATATATATTGGCTTCGTAATAAGTATGTTAAAATTGAAATGCTATTCTACTGCTCTAAGAGTAGGGGGTCCTCTTTGATAGCATTACTAATGGTATCTTTTGTTTTTTTCAGAGATTTTATTTATCTACTTGTCAGAGAGAGAGAGTGCACAAGTAAGGTGAGCAGCAGACAGAGGGAGAAGCAGGCTCCCTGACGAGCAAGGAGCCTCATGTGGGACTCCATCTCAGGCCCCTGGGATCATGACCTGAGCTGAAGGCAGACACGTAACCAACTGAGCCACACAGGCGTCCCAAAATCTTTTTTTTTTTAAGATTTTATTAATTTATTTGAGAGAGAGAGAGAGAAAGCATGAGCAG
Source organism: Ailuropoda melanoleuca (assembly GCF_002007445.2). Lineage (NCBI taxonomy): Eukaryota > Metazoa > Chordata > Mammalia > Carnivora > Ursidae > Ailuropoda > Ailuropoda melanoleuca. The sequence goes on along the minus strand of NC_048222.1, from coordinate 92,286,665 downwards.
GGGGAGGGGCATAGGGAGGGGGAGAAGCAGGCTCCCCACAGGGCAGAGAGCCTGATGCTGATGCCAGCCTCAATCCCAGGACTCTGGGATCATGATCTGAGCTGAAGGCAGACGCTTAACTGACCAAGCCACCCAGGTGTCCCATTACTGATGGTATCTTTCAGAAAGTATCAGAGAGTATCTCCCAGCCTTCTCTGAGTCTGACTGAAAGTTGAGCTCTGAGGTTTCCTCATTCTTTTTCCTTACTCCTTTCCCTCAGAACCACAGTGACTTGGTGTCCAGTTGTGATCCAGTTTTGTACCCCCACACCCATGTTTCTGGACTTCATGTTCATAGTACTGGTGATTTATTAAGTACTTAGAGAATGTCAGGCACTTGCTTTTACAGGCTTTATCTCATATACTTTTTTAAAAAAAAAGATTTATTTATTTATTTGAGAGAGAGCAGGTGTGCAAGCAGGGGGAGGGGCGGGGGAGAGAGAATCTCAAGCAGACTCCTGGCTTATCTCATGACCCTGAGATCACACGACCTGAGCCAAAATCACAAGCTGGATTCCTAACCAACTGAGCCACCCAGGTGCCCCGATCTCATATACTTTTTACAATAACACTAGGAGATAGCTATTTTTAAAGGGAAGCACTAGAGCTCCAAAGAGTTAAGTGGTTTCCCTAAAGTCATACAACTAGATGGTGACAGGACCAGATTTCAGATCCAGCTCTGTTTTGACTTCGGAAAGAATGTGCCACTATCAATGATCCTGTCTGTCCCTATTCTTCGACTGCAGCATCCGCTGCTTCCAGACCCTTCACCCCCCTCCCTACTTCAGCCTTATACTTACCTACAATTTGGCTGGAGTTGCCAATCGTGTACTTGATTAGTAATTACCAGTTCCCTTTCGAGGCCAAACTTCTACTCCAAGTTTTTCTCAGCCCCTGCTTTTCATTTACCCCAACCTGTTCTCCATATCACCTCCACCATACCTGAGCCACCAGCTGATTGATTATTACTCTTTCTGGGATCTCTCTGTTAGCCATTTGGGGACCACCATGCTCATCTATCTTTCCTACCCTTTACTTTCCTTTGACTGTTTCTTCTTAAAACATGGGTTGTTTTTTTTTTTAAAGATTTTATTTATTTATTTGACAGAGAGACAGCCAGCGAGAGAGGGAACACAAGCAGGGGGAGTAGGAGAGGAAGAAGCAGGCTCCCAGCAGAGGAGCCCGATGTGGGGCTTGATCCCAGAATGCCGGTATCACACCCTGAGCTGAAGGCAGACACTTAACGACTGCGCTACCCAGGTGCCCCAAAAACATGGGTTTTGGTTTTTGGGATTTTTTGGGCACCTAACATGATGCTCTGCATATAATACATGTTCCTTAAATGCTTCTTTGATTGGGGCACCTGGGTGGCTAAGTCAGTTAAGTGTCGAATTCTTGGTTTTGGCTCAGGTCCTAATCTCAGGGTCCTGATCTCAGGGTTGTGAGATCAAACCCCACGTCAGGATCTGTGCTCAGCACAGAGTCTACTTAAGACTCTCTGCCCCTCCCCCCAGTGCTCGCTCACTCTCTCTAAAATAAATAAATAAATTAAATAAATAAATAAAATCTTTTAAAAATTGCCCCTTCAATTAAATTTAATCTTGTTTCCCTAACAATTGTTATTCCATTTTTTTACTGTCTTTCCCTATGGCCTTACTAATCACCATTCCTTTCTAGCAATTTGCTATCTATCTTCCCATCTTCACTAAAATTATCCTTTCTCACTGGTCCTGGGTAGCTCAGTTGGTTAATCGTCTGACTTTTGATTTCGGATCCGGGCACGATATCAGGGTTGTAGGATCAAGCCCCTCCTTAGGCTCTGAGTTCAGCAGGGAGTCTGCCTGAGATTCCTTCTCTCCCTCTCCCTTTGCCCCTCACCCCACTCTCTCTCTCCAAAATAAATTAAAAAAATATTTAAAAAAGTTATCCTTTCTCATCACCAATGGTTTCCTGATTATCAAATAATTGACAGCTTTTTTTTTTGGTGTGTTCTCATCCTTTTTGATCTTTTTGTTACATTTAACAGCACTTCTATCTTTCTGTTCTATCTTAGCCTAAGATCTGAGATACTATTATTTTCACCTTTCCTTCCATGGTTCTCTCCCTCTCTTTCTCCTTCAGGAACATTTCTCCTGTTCTTTAGTTAGAAGCTATCTCTTCAACTTGGGCTTTGGCTTTGCTCCCTTTTATAATCACATTTAGAATAAAGTAATTCCAACACCCTGCGATTCTCCAATAATCTCTTCATAGTCCTAATGAGTGCTTTTAAGCCTAGAATTGCCTCCATTCAATAAGAAGTTAGCAAAAGCAAAGAGGATGTCTGCGGGAAATCCAGAGCCCACCAGGCATGTTCCGCCAGGCTGTATTTGCAGACTTGCAGATCTTGTTGGGTACATTAGTGATTCCTCTTTCCTTGTCCTACTTTGGCTGATGCTCTGCTTGCTGAAACCTTCACTATCTCCTTGATCTCTGCTGTCTGGCTGGAGTTCTCCTTCTGGCTGCTACTAGGTAGACCTCCCCAGTGTTTCTTATGCAATTCTCAATTCTCCTGATTGTCACGATCACCTAATTAAATAAATGGCTTTCAGATATAAGGGTCTAGCAGTCGTTTCTTACTTTTCTCCAGATTTACACCACCAACTCCCTAGAAGAAGTTTCACTTGATTATTGACACCTGAAGCTTTATGTATCAGCACCTGGCTGGGCCACCTTTAGCCACCCTCCCCCCACTTCCACTGGGTCCTCCCATTACTCTCAGTCTGGCAGACTTGATATAAAATGTTGGCGTATATCTTTCGATTCATTCTTCATTCACAGTCCGACTGGTTCTTTTTTCCAGGGTCTCTAGAATCTTCTAGTGCTTGATATTTCTGATTTTCATCATCTTTCTGTCCAGCCCCACTCCCCTTGTTTCCAATACACTATTTTCCCATTTCTGCTGATGCTGAATTCTTCAAATAATTTCCCTTAAGCACAGTTTTCATCATGGGGTTTCCCTGTTCAGAGTTCTCCAGTGGCATTTGGTAGGCCAGATCAGAACAGATAAAAATCCTCCAGTCAAATCAAGACTGCTCACTCACTCTTTTCCATGCTTCCCCAAGCTTATTTTCTATTATTTCCTGTTTCTGTTCCATCCCAAACGTTCTACTTTCCTTCTCTCCTACGACTACACAAATATTGTTCAAGAAAAGGTCAAACACATTAATTATCTCTGCCTGAGCGGTCATTGTGGGAACCCCGGAGTCAGCAGCCAGAGATTTGCATCCCCGCTGTGCCATTCACTAAGGTGATCTTGGTGGAAGCTACCTTTTTAAGCTGTTTCCCCCGCTCATAAAATAAGATCAATGGTACCAGTCTTAGATTTGTTCTGAGAACCCCCTGAGGTGATGCAGGAGAACGTGTTCTTCAAACTGCTAGGCAGTGTGCAAGAATAAGGAGAGCTCGGTGACATGGACAGCTCAATGTCCAGAAAGCTGCTGCGGGCTCCCCTTTGATGTGATCTGATTTTGACCGGAGAAGCCAGATATCAAACAATTTTCTAATCTAAAAATTAAAAAACAAACTCTTGAATAGACACAGTTGACTTGCAGATGTCACTCTGCTTGGTCCCTGCCTTTTACTTGAGAATCTGTTCTTTGCTCAGCATCTTGGTTCATCATGACAATTAAATCTTGGCTTCTTAAAAGTTGGCAAGCAACACTCTTGTCTCTGAGGATATTTAAATCTTTCTTGGCTCATGATCGTTTCCTCTTGGGTGTTGAAATGAAATGATGCCTTCCAGCCTTTCTGAAATAGAGCTGTAAGCTAGACTCGTGATGCTCTCATTTTGACAAAATGGTTTTCATAAATTACAGATGTAACAGGCTGTGGTCATACTTAAGAGCTCTTCAAGATCTCTCAGATCTCCTGCTTTAGGTTTAGATTCCAACTATTTAGGTAATTTTTCCACTTCTCTCTTTCTTTTCTTTCTTAGTGTTAATTAACTGAGGATACTTCCCTGGTTTTTTTTTTCTCTGTTATTTTCCCAGTGCTTGCGTTTTTTCCTGGTAGTTTTGACAGACCATCTGTTAAAATTTTGCTGGTTTCACAGCAGTTTCATGCTGTTTTTCTCTCTCTCTCTCTCTCTTTAAAACTGCACAAATAATACACAAATAAATTTTTGCAAATGGTTCAAACAATACATAAGATTATAGAATAACATAGTGGGTTCCTACTCACCCTGATCCCTTTCCTCATTCCCTCCCTAGAGGCAACCACCACTGTTACAATTTGATGGATATCTGTAGTAGTCATGGTTCTCCAAAGAAACAGAACTGATAGGATACATGTAGATATAGATACGGATATAAGAGATTTATTATAGGAATTGGTTTACGTGGTTATGGAGGCCAAGATGTCCCACAGCCTGCCATCTAAGCTGGAGAACCAAAAAAGCTGGTGATATAATTCAGTTCAAGTCTAAAGACCTGAGAAGGGAGTGAAGAGCAATGGCATAACTCCCAGTCTGAGTCCAAAAGCCCAAGAACCAGGACCACCAATGTCTGCAGGCAGGAGAAGATGGATGTCTCAGCTCAAGCAGAGAGGCCAAATTTACCCTTCCTCTAACCTCTGTGTTGTCTTCACATCCTCACTGAGCTGGATGAGGCCACCTGCCCCAGTGAGGGTGATGTGCTTTGCTCAGTCTGCTGATTCAAGTGCTGATCTCTTCCAGAGACACCATCATAGACACACCCAGAAATAATGTTTTATTTATAATAATGCCTTAGCCCCATCCAGCTGACACATAAAATTAACCATGACAGTATCCTTCACATGTCTTTCTATACATGTAGATCATGGACTACATCTCTTTTACATAATGGATCTATGATGCACTTTAAAAAGATTTAATAATCTTAAAGAAATTTTCATGTCATGACACATGTATCTACCTCATTCTTTTAATAGTTGTACAGTGCTCTATATGTGACTAGGTCATTATTCCTTTGTCACTCATCCGTTATTGAATATCGTACGACATAGAAAACGGTCCCAATAAATACCCCTGAACCTACATACATTTAAGCATATATATCTGTGGAATAAATTCCTAGAAGCAGGAGTAGAAGATTGATCCATTAGAATGTCAACTTGATCCTCATCAGGGATTTTTTAAAATGCATATTTTGTTCAACACTGAACACCAAGAGTCTAAATTACAGTGTAGCATGTAGTAAGCGCTCAAAAAATATTTACTGAATTGAATTGAAATAGAATATGCATTTTTAATATAATTAGATCCATTGTATTAAGAGATTAGGGAGAAAATCATGTTTACCTTCATAAATGATGAAAAAGCATTCAATAAAATGTAACCCACACTTCTGATTTCAAGGCAAGAAATAAAACAAATCTTAATATACTGGGAAAAAGAGAAAACTTCTTAGTTTGATAAAAAGAATATATCAGAAAGCCATAAACACCACTGTATTTCATGATGAAATGTAGAAGTATTCTTGTTAAGGTCCAGAAACCAAAGTGGACCCTGGTAGTCACTTCCACGACTCAACATTTTAGTAGATATTCTAGACCATTCAATAAGGCAAGAAGAATAAGTTAGGTAGGATTATTAGGAAGGAAGAGACAAACCTGTTGTTATTTGCCAGGAAGATGATTATCTCCTTAGACAATTCAAGAGAAATCAACTTTAAAATAATTAGAGCCAATTAGATTGTTGAGTAAGGTAATCAGAGACAAGATACAAATACAAAAATTAACACTGTTCTTATACACCATTAAGAGTGAATTGAAAATGTAAGATTGAAAAGGATCTAAGATGTCTCTAACGACTTTTTCACTTGATTCCTGGCAACCACTTCCCATGGTCACAACCAAGATATCAATCTCAAAAAATATGTCCACTTTTGAAACTTTGCTTTCAAACATTCTTCAAACATCACTTCCTATTCTTTCAGCTCAGTTTCTCAAGTAACCTCCACTTTTCAACCTTTTATAGGCATCACATCCCTTGACCATGTCACAGCCTCAGGTCTCTCTCATCCTACCTCTTTCCTTGCTGGTCTAGGTTCCATGGTCTTGATTTTTTTTAAAAAAAATTTTATTTATTTGTCAGAGAAAGAGAGAGAGGGAAGGAGAGAGGCAGGCAGAGGGAGAAGCAGCCTCCCAACTGAGCAGGGAGCTGGATGCGGGGCTCAATCCCAGGACCCTGAGATCATGACCTGAGCTGAAGGCAGTCATTTAATTGACTAAGCCACCCAGGCGTCCTGATGATCTTGCATTTTAATAGCTCACTTGTAGATAATCTCACTCACTTTCCTCAGTATGCACCTAGGGTGAGGAGGGTGAGTGTCAGAATAATTCTGATTGAAAGTTTTTGGGGGTTTTTTTGTGGGGTTTTTTTGTGTTTTTTGTGGATTTTTTTTTTTTTTTTTTTTTTTTTTTTCCCNTTTTTTTTTTTTTTTTTTTTTGCCACCTTGGACATTTTTGGACCACACGATTCAGGTAAACACTTTTACTTTAACTTCATGGTCACAGACCTCATAGACATTTGGTTCTACCTATCAATCCCTCTGTGTTCCCTATTGGCCATTTTCCACTCCTTGAGATGGTTATGTTATATCTCCTACTCTATGTCCAAACTTTCTGCACTCCTTCCTGCGTACTCATTCTTGAGATGATGCTCTCCCCTAACACTTCATTGTGAAAATAGATTCATTGAGAAAACAGAAACCATCAGTTTTCAAGCTCTTTATCTTCATGACACCAAAACTACAAGCCTGCCTATTTGGACTCACTTTTTTTTTTTTTTAAAGATTTTATTTATTTATTCGACAGAGATAGAGACAGCCAGCGATAGAGGGAACACAAGCAGGGGGAGTGGGAGAGGAAGAAGCAGGCTCATAGCGGAGGAGCCTGATGTGGGGCTCGATCCCATAACGCCGGGATCACGCCCTGAGCCGAAGGCAGACGCTTAACCGCTGTGCCACCCAGGCGCCCCTGGACTCACTTTTTTTTTCTTTTATCTGGTTCCAATGGAGTAAAACCCTCTCCTTCTATCATTAAAAAATGATTGACATGTATGGTACAATAAAACTGAGGAAGTTAGTATTTCTTAGTTGTGAGATTTCTCTATGCTTCTAATTGAAATGGACACCATCTTTTCCTTTCTTCTTTTCTGTCTTTTTCTTTAAAAAAAATGTTTAGTGTAATTGGATTATTTGAATTATTTATTTCTATGGTGATTAGGTAATTGTTGTAGACTGCAGCATTGGGGTATAGGTATAGAATGTTTTAATCTATTGAGAACCCGGATATGTTGCACTAAAACTTTTTTAAAAAATATATTCATTTATTTGAGAGAGAGAGAGACAAAGTGCAGGGGGAGGGTCAGAGGGGGAGAAACTGAAGCAGACTCCCCACCGAGCACAGAGGCTACTTGAGGCTGGATCTCACGACCCCAAGATCATGACCTGAGCCAAAATCCAGAGTTGGATGCTTAACTGACTGGGCCACCCAGGCGCCCCGCAGTAATACTTTTTTTACTTATAATTTAGGGTTAAAAAATTCTTGCACTACAGGTCTCTGTAGATGGGCCAAGTGTCTGGAAATTGCATATAATGTTATTAGGGGAATATCTAAAAGTTATTCGACTATGGAAACATGATATAATTCAATTGTTTTGTCTTATACAAAATGGTTTTTATGGAACATAGCAGAATCAACAAGAAATAAAACAGAAGTTATTTTTAATGCACTTTCTAGGAAGAGAATTCTCTATTCCATTTAACATAATTTTCTAATGATTCTAGCTATAATTTAGTTTTGTTTTCAGATTATCTTTTGCCTGGTTTAGATCACTGCAGTTGAACAGCACTGAGATAATAGTTATGTATCCAAGGACTTCTGAAATTGGAATTCAGCTCTAGGATAGCTTTAAAATAAAGAAATATGCAAACAAACAATGGCACGAGCATAAGAAAAAAAAACCTAATGAAAAAATCAATTCAAAAGGAGAAGGGTGAGAAGCATTGTTAAAGAACAAACTTGGAGAACTAATAATTTTCCTATTGGATATTATTATCTTCAATTAAGTGTCCACTGATTCAGCTTATTAGGCTGGGTTGGATTTTGGTTGTTCCTGAGGGAGGATGGGGTTTCTCTCTTTCTTTCTTTCTTTCTTTCTTTTTTTTTTTAAAGATTTTATTTATTTATTTGACAGAGAGACAGCCAGAGAGAGAGGGAACACAAGCAGGGGGAGTGGGAGAGGGAGAAGCAGGCTCCCAGTGGAAGAGCCTGATGTGGGGCTCGATCCCATAACACCAGGATCACGCCCTGAGCCGAAGGCAGACGCTTAACGACTGAGCCACCCAGGCACCCCCCCCCCTTTTTTTTTTTAAGATTTAATTCATTTATTTGAGAGAGAGCAAGAGTGAGACAGAGAGAGAGCACAAGCAGGGTGAAGGACAGAGGGAGAAGCAGACTCCCTGCTGATCAGGAAGCCCCATGTGGGGCTCATTCCTGGAACTCCAGGATCACGACCTGAGCCGAAGGCAGATGCTTAACTGACTGAGCCAAAACAGCTCTCCGAGGATGGGGTTTCTTTATGTTTCAAAGATAGTTGGGGTTTCTGATACTGAGAAGGGGGCAGAGAGAGCTCTCTAGACTTGCATACATTGGAGACAACTCCAGATACCTGGGTAAGAAAGACATGGGAAGAATTCTAAGAATTTGACATTTTATGGGACAACACAGTAATTGAGACACATAATTCGGCGTGACAAGCTACACAATGGCATGTTGAAGTTGATGTAAAGTAGAAAAACTCCATTAACTGAAGTGGAAAATAAGCTTTCCTTTTTTTCTTTTTTAAAAGATTTTATTTATTTATTTGTCAGAGAAAGAGCTCTGGAGCACAAGCAGGGGGAGCAGCGGGCAAGAGGGAGTAACAGGCTCCCTGCCGAGCAGGGAGCTTGATGCAATGCAGGGCTCCATCCCAGGACCCTGGGATCATGACCTGAGCTGAAGGCAGACACTTAACCTACCGAGCCACCCAGGTGCCCCTAAGCTCTCCTAACAGGGCAATACAGAAGGGACTGAATTTAACTAGAGATACATTGAAAACAGTAACATGAATTCATTGTTCTTTTTAAGGGATTATTGCTGTAACAGCATTTTAGGGAGTGTCTTCTCTGAAGTCATCCCACCTCCTTCCAACACTTATGTAAGACAATCTAATACACATTTTAGTGCCCAATTTTGTCTTTTTTAAAAAATCATCTAATATTGTTTTCATTTAAAAAGAACCAGGGCTTTTCAAAATATCTGATCGTGTTTGGGGCAGAAAAAAATCAAGGTGAGCCTAGAACTTTTTTTTCCAGAAAGCAGATAGTTTCAGAGGCATCTCTGTGTTAAATAGGTCAAGAGGCCAGCCTGAAGAGAGGACTTTTAGTGGCAACTGGAGGAGCAAGGAAGCAAGCAACATCGCCATCAGTTGCCACGGGTCTTAGGGACCATATTGTTCCCTAAAATTTTGAATTCTTCCATTTATTTTATTTTATTTTTTTGATCTTCAACCCAGACATTCTGGAATTGCCTCCAAGATATGCTGGTCCAGAAGAGCTTTCCTCAGGAAAAAACCCACAAATCTAACTGCCAATTTGATGAATGGAATCAATAGTTAAAGATAATAATATGAGATGAGCAAATTATCGTTCCCAAAGTTTTTATTTTAAAACAATGCTTCTCTAGCCTTCTTCTTTTGAAGTGATTTTTCCTTATAAATATGCTACTATTTGCTTATTCATCTATTTTAAAGCAGGTTTAAGACTGAATTCCAATTTCATAAGCCAAGTTTTGTAGAGAAACCTTGACTCTCTGTTGATAGTTAAAAAGATCAAGGTAACACAAAGCATGCGGAAAGATCATTGTAGTGCAGTCATATTTCCAATATCATCTGTAAAAAATACTGAGGCTTGAGCAATTCAGATCACGTGAGTTTTTTTAACCTTTAGGTTAAAACTACAAACACAAGCTTCTTTCCCTAAGGGGATAAAAATGTATTAAGCTACACATAAAAAAGAAAGGATGTACTATAGAAAGAGGGACAGTGCTAAATGGATGGGACTGAACAGAAAACCAGCTGACAGCATTTTTTTAAGTTAAAATTTTGTTTATTGTTAAGCCAAAGGTTGGGCCTGACCCTGGTAATGCCAAACTCAAAGTATCTCTTGATGAGAAAAGTAAGACCCCATTCAACTGAGAAAAATGTATTTGAAGAATGGAGAAGTAAATCTAAATAGAAGATAAGGAGAGTCAAAGTTCAATATAACGTAAATCCAAAATAAATCCTTTTTTACAAAGACATATTTAACAATTATGACAAATAAATAAATTTAGGGGGGCGCCTGGGTGGCACAGCGGTTGAGTGTCTGCCTTCGGCTCAGGGCGTGATCCCGGAGTTCTGGGATCGAGCCTCACATCAGGCTCCTCCGCTATGATCCTGCTTCTTCCTCTCCCACTCCCCCTGCTTATGTTCCCTCTCTCGCTGGCTGTCTCTATCTCTGTCGAATAAATAAATAAAATCTTTAAAAAAATAAAAATAAAATAAATAAATAAATAAATTTAGGAATTGGTGATAAAATGAGGAGTTAAATGATAGGGGTAGCTCTTACAGTAAAATATATGAGTGTAAGTATAAATAGTATTTTAGAAATAAGGATACTTTTTTTAAAGTTTTTTAAAATTTTTATTTATTTGACAGAGAGAGAGAGCACACACAAGCAGGGGAAGGGACAGAGGGAGAAGCAGGCTCCCCACTGAGCAAGGAGCCCATGAAGGATGCGATCCCAGGACCCTGGGATCATGACCTGAGCTGAAGGCAGATGTTCAACCGACTGAGCCACCCAGGTGCCCCAGAAATAAGGATACTTAATTATTGAGGAAAAACAGTGAGAAAACAAAAATAAAACAAGCATTACTTGTAGAGAAGGAAATTTGGCCCAATAGAAGCTTTGTGTATTTTCTAAGCCTTGGAGCCTTGGAGCCTCTTGGAGCCTTTCGTGAGCTGATCTGGGCAGCCAACCGCAGGGAGGACCTGGTGTGGAAAGGGGAAAGGGGGACAGTGTTACTTTGTAACTAACAGAGTTAAAAACTAAAGAGAAGAGAATATCTAGTCTTAACAAGAATGGGGGAAATGATCCGCATTCTAGTTTTTCCCAGCAAGTCTGCTTCTGCATGAACCTGATGAAATCAGAAACACAAAATGTTTTTTTTTTTTTTTTTATCAGTCTGGCTGCCATACCTGGTTGATGTCCAAACAACAGAGATTTGAACTGCGTGGGTCCACATACATGGGGATTGTTTCGATACAAACAGTATGGTCCTGTAAACGCATTTTCCCTTCCTTATGATTGTCTTAAATGACATTTTTTTCCTTTAGCTTACTTTATTGTAAGAAAACAGTTTATAATACATATAATATACAAAATATTTGTTAATCGGCTCTTTACGTGATCAGTAAGGCTTCTGGTCAACAGTAGGCTATTAGTTGTTGATTTTGTGGGGAAGCAAAAATTATACTCAGATTTTCAACTGCTTGGGGTTGGTGCTTCTAACCCTCTGCTGTTCAAGGGTCAACTGTACTGCTGTCTCCATATTATAGAGCAGTCACATGAAGATATGTCCTGCTGCTCACATACCTTTACAATGATTCTCCAAATATTAAGACTCAGTTCAACTCGAATCAGTCTTTTCCATGTAGTTCTAACTACATTTTTCATTTTTGTAACTAATATTACACACATATTATTACATGAATATTAAATACCTAAGAGAAGTGCTAAGTGATTATTTATAAACAATTGATGAATAAAATGTATTTTTTTAAATTTTATTATTTATTCGACAGAGATAGAGACAGCCAGCGAGAGAGGGAACACAAGCAGGCGGAGAGGGACAGGAAGAAGCAGGCTCATAGCAGAGGAGCCTGACGTGGGGCTCGATCCCACAAAGCCGGGATCACGCCCTGAGCCGAGGGCAGACGCTTAACCGCTGTGCCACCCAGGCACCCCAATAAAATGTATTCTTAAAACCAGTGTAAATTCACAACCATATTGGATTTTAGAAAATATATTTTTTCCTCCACATTATTTTGGGGCTTTGGTTTACCTGAATGATGTTCCAAGCTCTACGTCCTGCCTACATACACGATTCACGGTCTCAGGCAGATTTTCGAAAGCACAGGTGAAGGGTGAATTTCACTGCAATTAGTAGTCTCTGTTCTCAGAAGGAATGCAAACCAAGCATAATTGCTCCAATTCACTGGTCTCTGGCTAGATGTCTTGCATAAAAAATAATAACAGAAGGCAATTAAACACATGAACAGACTGAGTAAAATTGTGGTGTGTTAACCCTGAAAGAGGACACACCTAAATGCCATGCTTGGGATTGTACTTTTCCGTAATATGTCGGCTCTCAAAAGATGTTGCAGATGTGAGTCTTGCAGAAAAACTGCTTCCATTTCATAAACCTACATAAATCATCTATGTGTATATACATTCCAACAATACAATACATTCATGAAATCGAAGTACCTTTTCATTCTTCTCCTTCTCCTAAGTACGATATTTTCCCTTTCGTATTATTCTCGATTGCTGTTCGAGTAAACTCAACAGAGATTTTGCTGGTTTTAATTACTACATAAGCAATTCACCTGGTTTTATTTTTTTTTTAAGATTTATTTTTATTTACTTGAGAGAGAGAGAGAGAGAAAGAGAGCAGGGGGTAGGGGCAGAGGGAGAGGAAGAGAGAGTCTTAAGTGGGCTCCGAGCTGAGGGAGAACCCGACAGGAGGCTTGATCTCAAGGCCTTGAGATCACGACCTAAGCAGAAACCAAGAGTCAGTCGCTTAAACAACTATGCCACCCAGGCGCGTCCACCTGGTTTTAAAAGTCAGGTAAATAAGAGTTGTAGAGTTCATGGGTAAGAGTTCTCATGTTCATGTATATTTTAAAAACAAAGTACCTGAACTCAAGCGTGTTACATTCAAGTTAAGAGGCTCAGGATGTTGAAGGCTCAGAGGGACACAGACAAGTCCAAGTATGGCCAGAAAACTGGGCAGAAGCCAGACAGAACTATGCTTTCCAGTGTATCCACCAACTCCACCTTTGTGTACCCCAGCCTGGCTAGCTCTGCGCGTATTCATTTCTAGACCCATCTAGACTCTCTTGAAATTTGTTTCTCTTAAAATGTAAGCATGGTAGTTAAATTTCTTACTTTTCCAGTACAACTGTAAAATGGGACTAAAGACAAATAAAATGAAAGGAACATATTTCCAATCTTTCAACTCTTACGGGGAAGATTGGCACATAATTATGTGATACATACTTCCATGTTAAATGCTATAAACAGGCAAGTATATCATTTTATTTTTTGACACAAAACTAAAATACACTTACATTTGCCCACCACTGGTCTGCTTCATATAGGTTTCCTTTTATAAAACTGCTTTATTGACCTGGTGGATGTTGTCAACGCACCGATGAAGATCCTAAAACACATGTTTTTCTTGGATCATTTGCAGAGTAAGCATGTGCTTCAATGTGACTACCAAGATTGAAATAAATCTGGTCTCAAGAAAAACAGAGGATTCTCTGTATGTTTATGGTAATTTCTCCTTCCAGACCACATACGGAGAAATTAAGAGGTAAGTAATGTAAGGGGGTAATGAGGTGTTCCACATTTGGAAATACAATTTTTTTCTTTTCAAAATAGAGTTTTGAGAAAGTGTATTGTTTCAGAGAGGAACAAAGATCACCTGGAATTTGAAGAACTGCTATGAACAGTCTACCTAGAGCTGCTTCATTTGCCACGTTGATGTGATTTCTCTCTTTCTCCTGGGCTAGTTTCATCCGAATTCTTTACTTTTTCTTTTTGGTAAAACTAGATTTTTCTTCTTTGGTCACTAAAACAGTCATTATTTTGAACTATGAGAGACTTGCTTTATATGGATAATAATTCGAAAATTTTTATTAAAATTTTCTTGGTGTGCCATGTTGCCCAAGTACATGATTAAAACCAGGTATTTTCAATGGGTAAATCATATTTTTTATGATGTAAACACTTGACTTTTCTTTTTTTAAAAATTTATTATGATATGTTAGTCACCACACAGTACATCATTAGTTTTTGATGTAGTGTTCCATGATTCATTGTTTGCATATAACACCCTGTGCTCCATGCACTACGTGCCCTCCTTAATAACCATCATTGGGCTAGCCCATCCCCCATCCCCACCCCTCTAAAACCCTCAGATTGTTTCCCAGAGTCTATAGTCACTCGTGGTTCATTCCCCCCTCTGTTTACCCCCCTCTTCATTTTTCCCCTCCTTCTCCTACAGATCTCCCTGCCATTCCTTGACTTTTCTCTTCCCGGGATTCTGAGCAAGTAAAAGCATATTGGGAATGCCTAAACTTGAGCATGCGTAGTTACTAATCATTAGCATATTTATGGTGGCCATCACTCCATTTACAGAGATCTAGGTTTTACCAGCCATTTGTATCACGATGCAAACCCATCAGCTTTAGCCAGCCTGTCTAAGGCAGACCCAGAACCTTTGGAAATTGAATTTGGCTATCCTAAGAGGCTTAAAAAGCACTGCTTTTCTAAAAAATTTAGGCTACATAATGGTTTTCTTAATGACCCTATGATCACTAAACCCACATCTTTTTACTGCAACTCATTTAAATCATTTGTTAGAGGTGGTTAATAGTTTCTCTGAGGATTTAAAATGAGATTAAACACCTCTGACTCCTTTTAACACCACTGCATCCTCCTTTTTCTCCCCAAGCTCACCACCACACTCCATTTCATATTTGCTTAACATTTATGATATGCCAAGAACTATAAAAAAGACAAAATTTCTTCCCTTGAGATAGCAACTAAAAGTATCATGTTACTTTAATTGCGAGTGTTTGGGGAGCATTTTCCCCCATCACTTGTGTGTGTCTCAGCAGGAAATACAGGCATTGGTACCCTTTTGAGCATGGGAAATTTTATGCAAATGTTAGACTGATTGCTGAACTTGAATCTGGTAAGACATGGGCAAAATGGGACAAGGGAGAGTGACAGGACCATGGAAGAAGGGGAAAGCAGGACAGACAACTGATGTCCAAGGAGACCAACAGGAAAAAAGCAACTCTTAACAGCTGGGAGCTGGCTGGGTACTACCAACCGACCTTAGGTTTGATGGCACCCACAGCCAGGCCAAGATATTTTCCTGTTGAATACAAACAGTGTCTTAGAGCACCGAGGTTGGATGAGGTCACTCTGTTTGGTAATGAAGTGAAACAAAAAACAAGACCATTGTATAGTGGGGTCTGAGCTTAACAAAAAACACTGTGAAATCATAAAAATGATCAAATGTCCTCCTTGCCCAACAGAGTAACTCCTGGTTCTTTACCAATTGCAGCTTTAGCCTCTCTTCATTTCTCCTGCCTTCTAGATAAAAATGATTGCGATACCCAGTTGTGGAATTGCTCTTACTTCCCAACAGCACCCAATCCGTGACAAAGGCTTGCTTTTTTGAACTCTCCCCCAAAATGTCTAACACAAGCCAATTTCCCATAGCAAGTTCCTTCTGACTCTTTCTCAACGAGATGCCCGCCCCTCCCCCCACTCATAGTTCTTCCATGGTGTGTGGTCTCCATGAGTCCAGCCAATAAACCAAATTTGTCTGACTCGCTGATGTGATACTTGTGGTCTTTGGCTGCGGTGCATGAACAAGACGTAGGCCCAGATTTAGAACGGCTATATATTTTCTTTTCTTTTCAGCTGTCAGAATCATCTGAGCCTGCTTTTAAAAAATGCAGATGCTGGGGCTCCATCCTAGCTCACCTGAACCTCTTCAGAGGCCAGAACTTCATTTTAATAAGCTTCCAGCATGAACCTCACATGCATGCAAAAGTGTAAACTGCTGCTTGATTTGTTTTCCACGTGTGCTGGGGAAGTGTGTCTCCGTGTAAAGCCAGAGTGACATTTCGCATCTTACATAAATCTGTACCCGTTTTGTTGGGAGATTACTTCCAAAACTTGGCCAAGCTTAAAGATACATTTTAGTAAATACAGTCGATTCTCATTTCTCACAGATTCTGTATTTGTGAATTCACCTACTGGCTAAAATTTGTTTGTAATCCCCAAATCAGTACTCTTGATACTTTCACAGTCATGCGCGGACATGTGCAGAGCTTGGGAAAATTTGAGTAGCCTGATGTGCTCGTGCCAGCAGAGGTCAGAGAAGGCACCTTGGCCTTGTTTTGGCTTTTGTACTGAGAAGACAGGAGGATGGAGAAGGCAGGGGGCGCTGCAGGGCAAGAAGCGCCTGCTCTGGGGCCAGTTGGCGGTGGATTGATCCCAATTCTGGCGTCTATTAGGGAGGTAGCCTCACTTAGCCCTTTCCAACCTTCTGTTCATGCACTCACTTTCTCTTTATTATGGAAAAATAGACATAACATAACATTTATCGTTTCAACCATGTAGTGGTATTAAGTGCATTCACAGTGTTCTGCAACTATGACCACTACCCATTTCCAGAACTTTTTTCATCATTCCAAACAGAAGCTCTGCGTCCATTAAGCAATAACACCCCATCCCCTCTGGTCCCAGCCCCTGGCAACCTCTGTTCTACTCTCTGTTTCTAGGAACTTGCCTATTCTAAGCACCTTACGTAAATGGAATTATAAGATATGTCCTTTTGGACAAGTCATGTCTGGTTTCTTTCACTTAGCATATAATATTTTCAAGTTTCAATCATGTTGTAGCATGTATCGGAATTTCACGCCTTGTTACAGATGCATAATATTCTCTTGTATGTATATACCACATTTTGTTCATCCATTCACATGGACATTTGGGTTATTTCCACCTTTGGCTTAATGTAACACTACTTTGAACATTTGTATACAAGTACATGTTTGAGTCCCTGTTTTCAATTCTTTGGGGTATATACCTAGGAGCAGAATTGTTGAGTCCTATGGTACTTCTGATGAGGGGTAGAAGCAGAAAAATGTTCACTTTTAGCCTAGAAGGCTGATCTATAGCTTGCATAGTTCTGATGAAGATCAAACACACGTTGGTTGCCACGACTTTTTTTTTTTTAAGATTTTATTTTAAGTAATCTGTACACCCAATAAACTTACTATGTTGCACCATGCAATGTCTCAAGACTCCTTTCTTGATTGTTGCTCTCCCTGACCCTGTAACACTTCTATGTTTAACTTTTTGGGGAACTGCCAAACTGTTTTCCACAGCGGTTGCAACATTTTACATTCCCACCAGTAATGCACAAGGGTTCCAATTTCTACATTTTCACTGATACTTGTTATTTTCCTTTTTTTTTTTCCTTAAATAGCCATCTTAATGGGCGCAGAGTGGTCAATTTCTTTTTTATAAAATAAAAAAAGTAGAATCTACCAGGATGAACTGCTTTCCGATTCGAAGATTACAGTTGACGAGAGAAACAGGCACCCCTCCTCATCCTGCTTCTCGAAAAGTTCACGCTATGCCACCTCAGTCTATGAAAGACCTACATTTGCACCTGCTTTAGTTAACTGAAAGAACTCCAAACAGGATTGCCGCTTTTATGAAAGAGGTGAAAAGTGAAAATAGTGGTCAGGGTTTGTTTTGTGGCCCATGCCCCTCACCCTGTCCTCAGCAGCGAGAGCGGCCCCACCAGGCTTCTTCCCCGGGAACAACACTCAGCACCTCAAGCATCAAACTGCCATAGCTTTGAACTGTTGATGCACATCTGTGCTTTATCTTGATTTATTTTGTGCGTCTGTGAGCAAGATGTGTCCTAAAGTATCAGAAAAGCTTAAAAGAGGGGCACCTGGGTGGCTCTGTCAGTTAAGAGTCTGTCTTCAGCTCAGGTCATGATTCCAGGGTCCTGGGATCGAGCCCCCATCTGGCTCCTTGCTCAGTAGGGAGCCTGCTTCTCCCTCCCCCTTGCCTGTCGCTTTGCCTACTTGTGATCTGTCTCTCTCTCTCTCCCTCTGTCAAATAAATAAATAAATAAATAAATAAATAAATAAATAAATAAATAAAATCTTTTTTTAAAAAAAAAGATAGTTAAAAAAAAGAAAAGCTTAAAAGAGGTGATTTTGGAGGGTCTGGGAAAGCTGAAATTTTTCTGTATGAATTAATAGTAATTGCTTCTCTGCTTTATACCGTTTTGGCTTCCACTACCATTAGTACTGCAATGAAAGTAGTTATACATGCCCCTTCCTGGGCCTGTGTGAGGATATCTTTGTGGCACATACCCAGAAGGGAGACTGCTGGGCCACGGGTCATACATGTACTTAATTTGGCTAAGTACTGCCAGATTGCTCTTTGGACTATGCATGAATCTTTCTTCCATCCATTAGTGAATGAGTACTTCCGTTGTCCTATAGCCCCTTCAGATCACCAGCGAGAAAGGAAGCTCAGAATTTGTGTCTTGCCTTTTTATTTTCATAACTGTGTCTTTTAAAGATCAAAAGTTTTTAATATGATGAGGTCCAATTTATCATTTTTTTTTCTTTTACGGTTTCTGTTTTGACCTTGCCTAACCCAAGATCACAAAGATTTTCTCCTATGTTTTCTTCCAGACATTTGGGCTTTTATAGTAATTCAAGTTAGTATTTGTTTATAGCGTTTATGGCTCATTTTTTCCCCACATGAAAGCCCAATTCCAATGTTTGTTGAAAAGACTATTCTTTCTCAATTAATTGGCCTTGACATCTTTTGATAATCACTTGACCATATATGTGTGGATCTATTTCTAGACTTTCTATTCTGTTCCATTAATCTTATATGTCTCTCCTTATTTTAATACCACATTCTCTTCATTACTGATACATAAGTAAAACTGATAATTAGCTAGTTTGTGAAATAGGCAGTCCATTTTATTTTATTTTAAGATTTTATTTTTTTATTTGAGAGAGAGAGAGACAGAGAGCACAGAGGGAGAATGAGAGAGAGAAGCAGGCTCCCTGCTAAACAAAGAGCCTGATGTGGGGCTCAATCCCAGAACCCTGGGATCATTACCCGAGCCGGAGACAGACGCTTAACCAACTGAGCTACCCAGGCACCCTGGCAGTCTTCTCTTTTCCGTGAGCCTCCAACATGAGCCTGTGCTTGCTCCTATCGCTGGGATTCTCTGAGTTTAATGAGGTTCGGAATGTGTGAGGGAAGGGATGGTGGAACAGACATTATTGGTTGGGTGACCCAGCCTGAACCATAGTTCTGATCTTCCCAGCCAGTCTCCTCCATGTATGGGTGTCCACGTAACCCACTTATGGCTAGTGAGATATATTTCAGCTGTCATATTTGTCACACAAATATTTATCTTATGGAGAAAATCTTGGCAAGAAAGTGATAATAGGTCAATACAAATTAATCAACACTATAGAAAAAATTTAAATTTTTGCTCATTAATAGTGATGTGAGTAGTGATATCTTCATCCTTGAAGACATATTTCATAACATTTTCTCCTCTGGGATATTTGTTATCATAATAAATGCTCCAGCTACCCTTTATTACTTTGATTACCAGAAACCCTATCCCCCTTTTTTGTTTAAATAATAGATTCCAAGTATATTGGACAATGACCCTACAAAATAATTATTATTCTACTACTACTGTTACTAGTGGAAATGTTCCACTAGTTCCACCCGTTCCACTACCGTTTGTTAAAAACAGACAACTTTCCATGATTATTGTTTCTTGAAGCATATCTATAACACAGATACCCAGTCCTAACAACTATTAGATAATAAAACGCTTTAAAATGGCATTTCACAAATTAAGTCTGAGTTGCTCAAAGACATATGGCTACACTACAATGATTGCAGGTGAGGGCAAACACAGAGGTAGAATTTTTCCTGTGTGAAAATTGAAATCAGTACTACTGCACCCTACAGTACTATAATTTCCACATTAGTCAGTGTTCATTAACATACCCTACTGAACTGGGAATTAAGTATTAAACACAGACTTGATTACATTTTCCTAAAAGTTCCCTAGACCAGACTCTGACTGACTGATTGCATGAAGCAACACGACCCTTTAGACAACAGCAGCAACAAAAAGATAACTTGGGTCTTGTTTGGTGACTCACATGAGGTGGTGTAGTTGGTCTTTCAGGGTTTACAGTTAGGACCAGGTGCCTCACGGTGGTTCTGAGGTGTGATACTAGGCATTGCAGCCTTCCCAAGAAAGGTATAAAGCCTGGAGAACATGTTGATGGGTGAGAGTCCCCTTCTCTGAGAAACGCATCACGGATCTCCTATACTCCTCCCTCCTTTTACCCTTTGTAGATCCTTTCTATCTGCTCATCTACCTGCCAACCAACTGCCAGCAGATCGGTCATTACCTTTGTGGTAAGAGCAGAAGACATGGAAAGTTAGGGGAATTTGTGCATATGTATTTTGCATTTATATCTTCTAAATGTAAAGCCCTTTGTCAGCAAAATTTTATAGACCAGGGAAATTAAACTGTTGTTCGCTAGTACAGGTCAATGAGTGGTTGTTGGGAACCTTATAAATTTCTCAGTCTGTGTTAGTCAAGAGATTTAGGGTGTTCTTTGTTCCTCTGCAGCAAAGCTTCAGTTTTTAACACAGGTTTTCAATTCCTAAACTAGCCTTTGGAAAGAGAAAAAAATAAAAAAGTAAATAATCGCTTCCCACATGTGGCTTCAATATTTTTTCCTGATAAAATTAAAAAAAAATTTTTTTTACTTATTTTTATTTTTTAGAGAGAGAGAGGGAGCATGTGTAAGTGGGGGAGGGGCAGAGGGAGAGGAAGAGAGAGAATCTTAAGAAGACTCTGCGCCTAGTGTGGAACCTGACATGGGGCTCAATCCCACAACCCTGAGATTATGACCTCAGCTAAAATCAAGAGTTGGACGCTTAACTGACTGAACCACCCAGGCAACCCTCATATGATTTAAAAATAATAATAACAGCTTTATTGAGATAAAATTCATATATAATGAAATTCAACTTTTTAAAGTATATAATTCAGTGATATTTAGTATATTCACAGTATTGTTTAACTATCTCCACCACCTAATTTTAGAACACTTTCATCACCCTAAAAGAAACCTTGTACCCATTGGTAGTCACTGCACATTTCCCACTGCTCCCAGCCCCTGGTAACCACTAACCCACTTTCTGTACTTTTGGATTTACCTATTATGGACATTTCATATAAATAAAATTGTACATTATGGGGCCTTTTGTGACTGGCTTATTTCATTTAGCAAAATATTTTTAAGATTTTCATCTATATTTAGCACACATCAGTACTTCATTCCTTTTCATTGCTGAATAATATTCCACTGTATGGCTATACCACATTTTGTTTGTCCAGTTGTCAATTGGTAGAATTTGGGTTGTTTCCAGTTTTTGGCTATTATGAATAATGTTGTGGACATTTGTGTATGCATTTTTGTAGGCCATATGTTCTCTACATTTAAGAGTGTGTTTTTTGGTCTTTTTTTTCTTTGTTCATTTGTTTTGGTTCTTAAATTCCTCATGGGAATAAAATCATATGGTATCTTTCTCTGACTGACTTATTCACTTAAGATTATACTCTTTAGATCCATCTATGTTGTTGCAAATGGCAAGATTTCATTCTTTTTTATGGCTAAGTACTTTCATTCTTTCAAAAGAATGAAGTCTTGTCATCTGGAACAACATGGATGGATCTAGAGGGTATAGTAAATACATCATCTCTTCTCTCACCATTCATCTATCCATGGACACTTTGGTTGCTTTGGTTGCTTCCATATCTTGGCTATTGTAAATAATACTGCTATAAACATAGGGGTGCATATAACTTTTCAAATTACTGTTTTCCTATTCTTTGAGTAAATAGTAGTGGAATTACTGCATTATATGGTAGTTCTATTTTTAATTTGTTAAGAAAACTCCATACTGTTTTTACAGTAGCTGCACCAGGTTGCATTCCCACCAATAGGGCAAGAGGGTTCCTTTTCTCCATATCCTTGCCAATACCTGTTGTTTCTTGTTTTGTTGATTTTACGCTCTGACAGGTATGAGATGATATCTCAATGTGGATTTGATTTGCATTTCCCTGATAATGAGTGAGGCTGAGCATCTTTTCATGTGTCTATTGGCCATCTGAGTGTCTTCTTTGGAGAAATGTCTGTTCATGTGTCTTCTGCCCATTTTTTTTAATTGGATTTTTTGGGGGTATTTTTGGTGTTGAGTTGTGTAAGTTCTTTATATATTTTGGATACTAACCCCTTATTGAATATATATTTGCAAATGTCTTCTCCTATTCAGTAGGTTATCTTTTGTTTTGTTGATTATTTCCTTTGCTGTCAAGAAAGTGGTCCAGTTTTATTCTTTTGCATGTTGCTATGCCAGTTTTCTAGAAACTTATCCATTTCTTCTATATAATTTTTCATACTGTTCTCTTATAATCCTTTATATTTCTGTGGTGTCAGTTATTTCTCCTCTTTCATTTCTGAGTTTGTTTAGTAGTTCCATTTTATAAAGCATAGCATTTTATTTTAAGTTTATTTATCTATTAATCGCTACACTCAACGTGGGGCTCGAACTCATGACCCTGAGATCAAGAATTGATGCTCTTCCAACTGAGCTAGCCAGGCACCCCAAGCATACATAGTATTTTAAATTAATTGACTCTGAACTTAGTACCTGAAGTAGAACAAAAAAAATGGTGGGACTGTTCGGATACACTATTTACAGTCAGATTATAAATGTGAAAATAATCTTGCATATCTTGTACAGAATGCAGAAGTATATTAAAAGATTGATACTCTATGACCAAGTGGGATTTATTCCAGAAATGCAAATGACGTTTATAGCTTTAAAAAAACTATTAATATAATTCACCATATTATTAAGTCAAAAGAGAGAACCTGTATGATCATCTTGATTGATGCCAAAAATGCGTTTAATAAAATTTAATATCCACTTCCAATGAAAACACTCAGTAAAGTAGAGTCAGATGAATATTTCCTTAACTCATTAATGTCTGGAGTAAAATAGAGGTGTCACTAGTATATTAAAACAAGGAACCCAATAAGAACTGGAATGGAAGCAGCAAAATTGTCATTTGGGAGGTTATTTTAAACTACTTGTACAGAATTGATAGTTGGCTTACATACAAAAATCCCTAGTCATAAAATACTATGGTGGACAACACATCTATTTCAATAGCAACAAAAATTTAAATTTAATAAATTTAATAATAAGAAAACGTTAACAAGGAGTGCTATATGAAGAAAATGATCAAACTTTATTGAGATCTGTTTGACTCCAAATACAATGTTGATCACTATGCCAGATGAATATATATTAATTTACAGATAAAGGTAGCATTTCAAATAAGTGGTAAAGAAAGGTCATTCGGTAAGGGTTTGGGACAATAAATTAGTCATCCATCCAGAAAAAAAAAAAAAGAAAAAACCAAATAGATCAAGATTTTAACTCCTTACATGGTAAATACCTTCTAGATGGATCACATATGTAAGTGTGATAGATGACTCAGAAGTACTAGAGGGAAAAAATGGATAAATATATTTGCCTTTGAGATATAGCAGACTTTTTAAAACTGTGTCACAAAAATTCAGAAACCAAAAAGGATAAGATTGATAACTCTGACTTTTTAAACTTCCGTGTTGCAGACAACCAAACAAAAAATGAACTTAACAATTCACACTATAAGGAAGGGAGAGGGACAGATTACAAATTAGGAAAATGTTTCATAACATGATGCATAACAAAGTGCTAAAAATAAAAAAAAATATGTATACATATATGGGGAGAAACAGAAAGATGACAAAAGAATATGAACAGAAAAATTTATAAAAAGAAGGAATTTAAAAAAAGGAATCCAAATAACCAATAAGCATAGGAGATGTTTAATCTTATTAGAAATCAAATAGTAAGTAAGTAAAATATCAATGAAGTACCATTTTTTGGTCTTCAACAAATATTGAAAAAGTTAATAACATTCAGAATTGGATATGGTTTCAGGAAATGCATACTTTCATGTCCTATTGGTGGGAATATAAATTGGTACAATATTTCTAGAGGATAGTTTGGCAATATGCATAAAAATGACCCCAAACCCCACATATAGGAATTTATCCAAAAGAAATAAACGACTAAGTGAGAATGGATGTAATCATGGGATACTCATGTGGCTCTGTTTATAATGGTAGAAATTCAGAAACAGCCTAGATATGTTGTGTCAAGGTGACACATGGATTCAATAGAATACACTGCGGCTTGTAGGCTAAAAGTCACACTGGCCTCCACCCCCGTGGTCTCTCCACACTCTCCCTGCCATGTGCTCTGAGCCTAGCGTCCAGTGTGCCCCCTGGATCAGGCCACTGGCCTCCTTGTGGTCATCCTCTGCATGTATTTGGGTGGTGAAGGCAACGAGAACATCCTGGGCAAGAAGGAGCTGACGGAGCTGATCCAGAAAGAGCTCACCATTGGCCTGAAGCTGCAGGATGCTGAGATTGCAAAGCTGATGGACGACTTGGACTGGAACAAGGGCCAGGTGGTGAACTTCTAGGAATATGTCACCTTTCTGGGGGCCTTGACTTTGATCTACAATGATGCTCTGAGGGCTGAAAATAAATCTGGAAGGTGGTGACCTTCTATAGGCCCTGCCTAAGTCAAATCCAGTGGTGGGTAACTATTCAATAATTATCTCTTTTTTGGTTAAAAAAAAAAGAGAATACACTGAAGCCTGTAGAACAAGAAAGTACTTTTTTACTGATGGATATGGAAAGATCTCAGGGACAAATGATTGACTGAAAAGAAGCATTTCAGAAGAGTGCATACAGTGTGTGATTTCATTTATGTAAAATTGCATTAATCTACAAATGCGTAGATATGCGTAGAGAAGTGTCTGGAAGATGTTCATCACACTGTCAGATGTTTTCTCTGGTGATGCAATTTTAGGTATATTTTTACTTTCTTCTTTGTATTTTTCTGTCATGTCAGAATTTTGTTCAGACTGAGAATATATCATAGTCTAAAAACAGCAAGCTAGTTTTAAAAATTGACCCTATCGACCTGGGTGGCTCAGTCAGTTGGGCATCTGACTCTTGGTTTCAGCTCAGATCATGATCTCATGCAATGTGAGATCGAGCCCCTGCGGCAGGCTCCACGCTCAGCACGGAGTCTAAGATTCTCTCTTTCCCTCTCCCTCTGCCCTCCCGCTCATGCTCTGTCTCTCTCTCTCTAAATGAATGAATAAATAAAATCTTAAAAATTAGTAAATGAAATAAAAATGGACCCTATCAAAAAAATTTTTAAAAAATGAACCTAAATATATTTCCGTTCAGCATGGCAACACATGTGTTAGCAGCCTGGCACAGATACGGGAGTAGTGATCATGTCAAGGACATATCTCCCCTAAAATACCCTCGGTCCTAAAGAAAAAGGTAAAAAAATCTCTGTGACTAGAGGAAATATCGAGAGGTATTTAGTACACTGGGAACAAGGTGGTTCCAATAGAGTGGGATATTTATTTATTTATTCGACAGAGATAGAGACAGCCAGCGAGAGAGGGAACACAAGCAGGGGGAGTGGGAGAGGAAGAAGCAGGCTCATAGCGGAGGAGCCTGATGTGGGGCTCCATCCCATAATGCCGGAATCACGCCCTGAGCCGAAGGCAGACGCTTAACCGCTGTGCCACCCAGGCGCCCCCCATCTATCCTTTTAAAACATTCTACCACCAAATTATTACACTTGTACTCAAAGTGGCATTCGTTATTCAGAAATTTAAATCTTTTGAATTTGCACATATTCCTGTGGTGAATTATGTAAAAATGATGTATCACAAGGCTATGAAAAGCATCACCGCAAAGCACTATTGCCTCCCATGAAGGAAACATTTGCAGTCAGAGGCCAAAAAATAGTATCAGGGCGAGGCCAAGTATATTGCACACCATTGCCAGAAACCCATTTCTGGCAAAGAAACAGGATTGATAATTGAACTATCAAATATATTTCAAGAGGGTATTATGTTTCAGGGGGATGGAATGGATTTAGGAATAGATTTAGTCTTCTCTTCCCTGACCTGAAGCATTTCTGAACACCAGCAAGTATTAGGCAAGACCTCCATAATATTGAAAGCAACAAATGTGGGCTTTATATTTCTTCTTTTTAAGTTTTTATTTTAATTCCAGCATAGGTAACACACAATATAGTGATTCATCAATTCCATACAACAGCTGGTGCTCATCACAAGTGCCCTCCTTAATCCCCACCCCCATTTCACCCAGCCCCTCACCCACCTCCCCTCTGGTAACCATCAGTTTGTTCTCTACAGTTAAGAGTCTGTTTCTTGGTTTGCCTCTCTCTCTTTTCCCCTTTTGCTCATTTGCTTTGTTTCTTAAGTTCCACATATGAGTGAAATCACATGGTATTTGTCTTTCTCTGGTTGACTTATTTTGCTTAGCATAATACTCTCTAGCTCGATCCATGTCACTGCAAATGGCAAGATTTCAATCTTTTTTATGGTTACTCCACGGTATATATACCATGTCTTCTTTATCCATTCATCCGTTATGGGTTGTTTCCATAATTTGGCGATCATACACGATGCCGCTATAAACATAGGGGTGCATGTATCCCTTTGAATTAGTGTTTTTGTATTCTTTGGGAAAATACCTAACAGTGCAGTTGCTAGATCATAGGATAGTTCTATTTTAACTTTTAACCTCCATACTGTTTTCCAGAGTGGCTGCACCAGTTTGCATTCCCACCAACAGTACGAGAGGGTTCCCCTTTCTTCACATCCTTGCCAACACCTGTTGCTTCTTCTGTTGTTGATTTTAACCATTCTGACAGGTGTGAGGTGATAACTCATTGTAGTTTTGATTTGCATTTCCTTGATGATCAGTGATTTTGAGCATCTTTTCATGTGTCTGTTGGCTATCTGGATGTCTTCTTTGGAGAAATGTCTTTTCACACCTTCTGCCCACTTTTTAATTGAATTATTTGTTTTTTGGGTGTTGAGTTTATAAGTTCTTTGTGTATTTTGGAGATTAACCTTTCATCAGACATGTCATTTGTAAATATCTTCTCCCATTCTGTGGGTTGCCCTTTAGTTTTGTTGATTGTTTCCTTCACTGGGCAGAAGCTTTTTATTTTGATGAAATCCCAATAGTTTATTTTTGCTTTTGTTTCTCTTGCCTTGGGAGACCTATCTAGAAAAAAGTTGCTATGCCGATATCAAAGAAGTTACTGCCTATCTTCTCTTCTAGGATTTTTATGGTTTCAGGGCTCGCATTTAGGTCTCTGATCCATTTTGAGTTTTTTTTTGTGTATGGTTTAAGAAAGTGGTCCAGTTTCATTCTTCTGTATGTTGCTGTCCAGTATTCCCAGCACACTTGTTGAAGAGACTGTCTTTTTCCCATTGGATGTTCTTTCCTGCTTTGTTGAAGATTAATTGACCATATAGTTGTGGGTTTATTTATGGGTTTTCTCTTCTATTTATTGATCTATGTGCTTATTTCTGTGCCCTATCAAAATACCAACAGCATTTTTCATAGAGCTAGAACAAATAATCCTACAAAGTTGTGTGGAACCACAAAAGACCCCCAATAGCCAAAGCAACCCTGAAAAAGAAAAGCAAAGCTGAAGGCATCACAATTCTGGACTTCAAGTTATATTACAAAGTTATAGTGATCAAAACAATATGGTACTGGCACAAAAATAGACAGATCAATGGAACAGAATGGGCTTTATATTTGTTATAAATTTTCACATATACTTATCTAGAATTTTGTTTTTTCATGTAATGATACCAATAGGCACCCCCTAAATCAGCTTATTGTCTTGAATAACCTTCCTTGACACTATATGTTGAGTCAAATTTTATATTCTACTGCAACTTGATTGAGAAATTTTAGACTCTGCCGCTTTGAATTCTATTTCCAGTTCTAGCAGTGGTACACTGTTTAGTTTGGACAGACGTCATTATTTCTAGAAGATTTGGTCAGCGCAATTTAAAGAGACAGAGAAAGAGAACATTGCCTTATACCACAGGGGGGCAATAAGGGTTAATGAGATAATATTGATAAACCATTTTTAGGAAGAGGGGAAAATGCGACCAATATGCTTATTGCATGTTGATAACTAAAAGGAATAAATGTAAGCACATGTAAACTTTAATATATTTTCAGTGTTTCACATTCATAGACAAATTCTACCTTAGTGCCTTGCTAAGGAAAGTAAACAAACAAAACCCCAAAAACCTTCAGCTTTAGAAACCAAAGTTCCCAAGGTCAGAGAAATGCTAACAGAAGGCAAGCTTACCACATTGTTCCAATGTTGTTCAGCCTTATCTATTCGTTAATCACTAACTTCTGGATCTTAATTTTTTTTTTTTTTTTTTAGTAATGTGCATAAGCCAATTCGGTATAAATACTGAAATGCAGAACCACGTGTTTTGGAAAAGGGATTGAAAATAGAAAACTCATTTAGATAGTCAACCAGGTCTCTAAATTCTGTTTAGCAAAACAAAGGTTATCATGGGCTTCTCGTCTTTATGAGTTCCAAAATCTCTTAAGTCAGGGCAAGGTTCTAGGACCAACTGTAGAATCTCATAGAAACCTGAATATTTCCCCCAGGGACCAATTCATTCATTGTTCATAGCCCTAATGCCCCGTTTAATGCAATTTGGAATATCTACAACAATAATGACTTACTCTTTAGAATTCCTTTTTCAGCTTTGGCAGATTTACTAACCCAAGCTCCCAGGAGCAGTCCGGATAGAGTAATGATTCTTAAACAGAGAGAGTGCAGAGTCAACCCCAGCCCCTCCATTCCTCACTCAGGGATACATGAGAATCTCCAGGGTATGTGAGTGGAAAAGAATTCAATATTATAATTTTGGCAGAAGCACTGATTTTGTAATAAAACTACAGAAGGTAAAACTCTGGAAAAAATTAGGTGTATAGGTCAAAAAAGCTTGAGAAGCACTGATAAATACTGAAAACTCTTGTGAGGGAAAGAGGGTTAGAAAGAGCTGGTCATTTAGCTTGGAGCTTAAGAAAATTTTCTTGGCAAAAGAAGTGGCAGAGGGATGGGGAAGACCATGCAGTACTGAATGTTCCAGTTTCCTCCCCCATCACATGCTTGTCTAGTTCATGAGCAAGCTGTGAATTTGGAAGGCTTAATCTGTGGCTTGATTAGTTTGAAAAAAGGCTGAGTTCAGTCAAAATCTTTGGTACTGCATTTCTGAAATGAAACAGATAAAATTAACCCTTGCCAAATGTCAATTCCAAAAGGTTAAAGTATTTGATTGGGTCCAAAGATGACTGAGAAAGTAAACAGGGGAAGATTTGGTAGTAAGAAAGAGAGAGAGAAAGAATGGAGTGAGCATGGGTGAACACACCTGGGAAGAAAGGCAGAGAGAGAAAATTAAGAAAAAAATTTTTTAATTTTTAATTTTATAAAGAAACACAAGATCACTAACAATAAATCATCATAAAATTGAATGTATAGCATTTAAAAATGGTGTTTACTACAATGCACAGGGATTAAGCATTTTAAGGTAACAAGTCTATTACCGCTAGAAACTGGAATTACAAATAATAATCAAAAGCATATGTCATTTGGAGGCAAATAGCATAGCAGACATGCACACATTTTCATAGTTTTACCATTTACTGCACAATAATTGCACTGAACTGTTAGAGAAATGCATTCCCTGGAGAACAAACGGAAAAAGACTTACTTTCAGATATAAGCAGAGTCACTTCTGGAGAGTAATACTCATACTTTTTGTGTTTCCATGACCTTCCTCTTCAGGCTGTTGTGGTACAGTTGGGTCCCGGGGTGGTGCAGTGTGGGACAGATGGGTCACAATGCAAAGAGGTTTGTCTGAGCTGACTGATTTGTGCTAAAATATCCAATGTTATTCTCCATTTACTATCCCTCCTAAAATTCTTTAAGAGTCATCAGTAGGTGGGTAAAATTGCTTAACACAGGAAAAATTCTTTCTTTTTTTCAAGACTTTATTTATTTATTTGACAGAGAGATAGGAGAGCACAAGTAGGCAGAGTGGCAGGCAAGGGAGAGGGGGAAGCAGGCTCTCCGATGAGCAGGGAGCCCCACTCGGGGCTTGGTCCCAGTGTCCTAGGATCATGACCTGAGCTGAAGGCAGATGCTTAACCGATGGAACCACCCAGGAGTCCCATTAACATCCGAAAAATTCTAATTCAGAAAAAATTATCTGAGGCTCAGGTGAATTAAAGTCTGATTTATAAAGTTCCTTTTGAGATCTACAAGATTGTATTTTAAAGCTTTCCTGGAATGTAGGCTAATTCCCACAAAACTTCCAAGGAGAGCTTCTTTCGAACCTGTTTTAACAAACAGATAAAAATCATTTTTAATTTGTTCATCATTCATATGCAGACATACCCTGCCATGGAATTTCAAGAATGCTTGAGAGGACTTTCTGAGTTCTCTCTGGATTTTTTTTCATTAATAATTTACTTAGCAACCACTTTCTTCAGAAGAAGTACTGAAGTTGTGGTCTTGCCTCGCTAGAACTATCACATCTTTTTTTTCCCAAGATTTTCTTTTTTCATTTGAGAGAGAGAGAGAGTGGGAGGGAGAGGCAGAGAGAATCTGAAGCAGACTCCATGCCAAGTGCAGAGCCTGACATGGGGCTCGATCCCATGACCGTGAGATCATGACCAGATGACTGGAGCCGAAACCAAGGGTCAGACCCTTAACCAACCGAGACACCTCGGTGCCCTGAACTATCTTGTGTTCTTAAATACTAGGTTTATTGAGTGAGATATTACTAGAATCCTCCATTACTTTTAACACACAAGAATAGTAGTTGTGTTGTACATATAAAGCTTGTGGAAAACAGTCCAGACAGCAGTTCCTTCTGGTTTGATCTTAGCTATTTCTAGAACATCCATTTCAACATTAAACAAGATTCCAGAAAATTCTGTGGTTTTTTTGTTGACTTTGCTAATGAATACTTATCTGCATCTTTTTCCACATAAGCCATGTTTTGGGAGATGATGAAGACAAACGTAGGAATACAAAACATTATTTGGAAGTGATCGTGGGAATAAACTAGAGCCTCCTAAGGTTGGTAGGTGAAGCAGAACTGTCCAGAAAAGGCCAGGCTAGTGCAGCTACCCCAGAGGTCTGATTAGTGTGAAAATTAATGCCATAGGCCACTAAACTGTGGGGTAGTTTATATGCAGCATAATCATGCCAATGGCTAACAAATACACTTATTTATATAAGCTATGATTGTTTCATTATTAACTTAAAGAGGATAAATGGGAGGAAATGGAGAAAGACAAAAGTTAGCATAAAAGAGAAGGTGAGTGGGAAAGATCTTTGTCAAGATGCAAGCAATATTATTATTATGAACCACATACTAGAACAAGAGATGAATTGGGAGGAAACTGTCCAGATCCTCAAATCCACATTCTGGAGAGGAAGCTATGGGATCTCAGGGAGGTGGAGTTACAAGCTCACACTGTGACAGAAGCAGGCAGTTGTCTTTCCCCATCCATCGTCTCTGTCGCGGAAGTCCTACTCATCCTTCAAGCCACCCCCTCTGGTATCCCTGCCTTGTTTATTTAACTAAAAATGGTCGTTTTCTGGGTGTCTGAGTGGCTCAGTCGGGTAAGCACCTGACTCTTGATTTCAACTTAGGTCATGATCTCAGGGTCCTGAGATCAAGCCCCATGTAGGGCTCTGCACTGTGGAGCCTGCTTAAGATTCTCTCTTTCCCTCTCCCTTTGCCCCCCCCAATACTCTCTTTCTCTCACTAGAAAAAAATAAATACATAAAAAATAAAAATGGGCTCTTTCACCTCTGAATTTCTACAGATTCCTGAACTCTGGCTGAGTTTTTAAGAACAACAGTTTTGCGTGGTTTTCTTTTGCTTGTCCTGGCTCACTATTCCTTTCCTGTCCTGGGCTACTTCTCAGCAAAAGCCTTCTTGAGCTTGAGGAGAGAGAGGTTTGCCCAGAAGGACACCACTGCTATACATGCAGGCTGGGGAGGATGTTCTATATAGAATGGTCTCTCGCTGGAGGGAAAGGAACAGAAGAAGAAGAAGAGGAAGAAGAAGAGGAAGAAGAAGAGGAAGTAGAAGAGGAAGTAGAAGAGGAGGAAGAAGAGGAAGTAGAAGAGGAAGTAGAAGAGGAAGAAGAAGAGGAAGTAGAAGAGGAGGAAGAAGAGGAAGTAGAAGAGGAAGTAGAAGAGGAGGAAGAAGAGGAAGAAGAAGAAGAAGTAGAAGAGGAAGTAGAAGAGGAGGAAGAAGAGGAAGTAGAAGAGGAGGAAGAAGAGGAAGTAGAAGAGGGGGAAGAAGAGGAAGTAGAAGAGGAAGTAGAAGAGGAAGTAGAAGAGGAGGAAGAAGAGGAAGAAGAAGGAGAAGAAGAAGGGGGTAGAGGAGAAAGGGAGGAGGAATGAAATGTGCCCTAGCCTCATCCCTTTTTCCTTCTTTTCAATAAAGGACCTTCATAAATTCTACTTGTTTTATTTCTCCCTGCTCCTGTGAATCTAGGCACTAGATTATTTAAGGCTTCTTCTCAGAGCATTCAATGAGCTCCATGCTATGATTCAAAAAGAGAAGAAAGCAAGCAAGCAAGCAAGCAAGATTGGTTTTAGGGACCTGTGGTAGCCAGAAGCCAGATGTTTTCAGCTTTCCTCTGCTTTCTTTTCAGCACAGTCGGTCAGGTAATAGCAGGTACAACTGAAACCAGGGAGTGTGATGTTGCTCGGCGTCACAGAGCCTGACAGAGAAGTCAGACGTATGGTAACTCACTGCTAATGTAAAAGTCAGAAAGAGAGGATTTATAACTTTTGCTATCATTATTATTATGCCAAGAGAGAACTCATTATGAAATTCTGTTAAAAGAGAAGATGGCTTATACCTAAAGCAGGAATTAACAGCTTGGAGAAAGAGATGTTTTCTCCTGTCACTGAGCTCTTGTGAGTTAGGAACCCTGAGGAGTGAGTCACTTGAAAACATCCCGACAGATAACATATTGTTAATCTGTCTTTTCTTCTCTCAGGAAATCAGATGTGAGAGACTCAATTTAAAAAATAAAGTCCACCAGCCATCAAATATCTGGAGAAACTAGTGGTAGGAAACAGTAAGAGACCAAAATGAAATAAAGCAAAGAAGCAGATCAAATTCCAAGAAACAGGGAGAGTGTGTTTTAGTTGCTACAAAGCTCTAGATAGCAACATGCATGGTTAAATTATTACCTCCTTGAGGCCAGAAGCCGTGTTTTATTCAGTCATGAATTTCCTGTTGCACTCGGCTGCGGAGAGTAGGTGCTCAATAAATGTTTGTTTCATTAAAAATGTTAAGGAGTACTCGGTATAGAACAAGCAAGCATGTGCCTGTGTTCTCTCTCATATTAAGTATTTCTGAGTCTCTGCCAATCTTTTCTGTTCTTTGCACCTCACTAAATTGGTGACAAGAGAGCAGATGCCCTCAATCTTTTGCACTGTCTGTTCTAAGCCTGGGTTTCACAGTAATTTCTTTCTTTCTTTTTTTTTTTTCCCCTTCTCTTTTTTTTTTTCCGGTGAGTGAAAAAGCGATGTCTTCTCTGATAAACAATGTGTGTCTTCATTGCCTCTAAAGATAACAAATCAAAAGGTCCCTATTTTTCATGCCAAGAGACTATTATTGGTTGGAATTTGGTCCTAGAGTTTAATGATTTTACTCCCAGATCTTTGGGGCATGAACGATTGGGGGAGTACCCCTTTGACCGAAGTACCCATACCTCCTGTTCCCCAATAATTCTCTGTGTTTCACACTAGAGAGAGCCAGACGGTTCTGTCTAGAGATCCTATTAGTTTTTTTTTTCCAATAAGGTTTTCTTGGCCATAAAAGCAATATATTTTTTTGTTAAAAGTGATGGTAGAGAACTGAATGGAGTAAAAAGGAAGAGTTCCAACCCTTTGCCATCTTATCGTTAATCCATTCACCTGAGGTCATAACCGAAATGTCTTGACCTTAAGAGATGCAGACAGATTATGTCGGTGTCCGTGCTGGAAAAAAGAAAAACTGTGCATTCGAAATGGTTCTGTCTACAAGCTTTCCAGTCATTCATTTTATAGTTTTGATAAAACACTGGTCCGGTGCAATAAAGGATTTTTAAAATTATGACGCCCAGCACACCCTTGTGTGGTACAGACTGCCAAATGTACACCTTGCATTATTCTTCATACATCCTGGATTCCTGGGGAGAGGGTGTATGATGTGGGCGTGTTTCGTGTGCTTGATATCTATAAATACACTCACAGGCTGCTCAAAGCTGCTCACTGTAATTTCAGCACATCCACTATTCCCGGTTTTTACATACACCCGCACCCTCACGAAAAAGGAGTAAAACTGAATTTATTTCTGCTATGATGAGCATGTCTCCAGACAAATTGTTACAAAAGTAGATCTCATTTTTTTAGGGGTACCTCACCCTAGAGATGCAAAATTAACTTCTGGTTTGTCTGCAGCAACATGTGGAACACTCTGTATTCACTCCATTCTCTTGACCTTCTCCGGTGTTACTTCTAGATGCTGACATCTATTTATGCCGCTACCAGCCTTCTGTGGTTTGGTCCAGGGTTCATTTTCTTCCAGCTTGTGACTCGGACTCTGTTTCTTGGTTAAAGCTTTCTCTCTTCTTTTCTTCAGGAATCCCAACCCACAAGTCCTCTGCCTGCTGCCGCCCACACCTGCTGCTGCAGTCTGCACGGACCTAGACGGGACCTTGACAGCGTTCAAGACCCATGGCTTTTTCTCATGTAGAGCTTAGTGGTTAAGGGTACAGTCCCTGAAGTCAGACTTGGCTCAAATCTTAGCCTTGCCTCATACTAGGAATGGGTTACTTAATACATTTTTTTTTAAAAATTATTTTTTATTTTGAGAGAGCAAGAGCAAGAGAGAGAGAGAGAGAAAGAGAGAGAAAGTGAGCATGCCAGTGGGGGAAAAGGGCAGAGGTGGAGAATCTCAAGCAGACTCTCCGATGAGGATGGAGCCCAATGCAGGGCTGGATCCCATGACCCTGAGATCATGACCTGAGCCAAAACTAAGAGTCAGACACTTTAACCAATTGAGCCACCTGATGCCCCTGGGTTATTTAACACCTTGTTGGCCTTCAGTTTCCTCATCTACAAAAGAGGGTCATTGATAGTACCTACCTCACAGAGTTTTTTTAAGAAGGTGATGGATTGTTAAAGTAATGACAAGCCCAATATGTCATGTATCTCTAAACCCAGGTTCTTGTGCTTTTGTGAAGTCTCCTCTCGCGTTGGTTTTGGGCTTGGCCACATGGCCTGCTTTGCCCAAAGGCAAAAGCAGAGGCTATTGATGAGTGATTGCACATTCAGCTTTTGCGCTGTCTCCCTTGCTGCTTTTTTGAACCCAGTCGTCACCTGAAGAAGCTTGAGCTAGTCTGCTGCTGGTGAGAGAGCTGTCCCAGCAGCCCCACCCTCTCAGTCAACTGTTAGACCTGTGAATGAGGCTATTTGGCCCTAGCCGGCCTAGCTGACTTGCCAGATTGCAAACACATGAGTGATTCCAGCTGACATGTCATGGAGCAGAGATGAACTCCCCCAGCTAAATCCAAACTGCTAATGCACAGAATCTTGGGCAAATGGTGATGGGATCATTAAGTTTGTGAGGGGTTTGTTATGTAGCAATAGTTTGATATAAAGACAAATGATTTCTTATGTGGTATAAGGAATTGGCTTATGCAACTGTGGGGGCTGGCCAGGCAAATCCACAGGACAGGGTGGAACTTGCCAGCATGAGTTAAAGTTGCAGTCCATGGGCAGAATTTTGCATTCGGTAGGGAAACCTCATTCTATGCTTAAGGTCATTCAGCTGACGGAATCAGGCCTACCCAGATTATCCAGGATAACCTTCACAGCAGCATCTGGATCAGTGTTTGATTGAATAACTAAGGGCTACAGCCTAACCAAGCAGCACATAAAATTACCATCATACCATCTAACATACTATATAATTTTATAATGTATTATGTCTATTATATGTCTCCCCCCAGCAAAATATAAGTTCCATGAGGGCTAGAGGTCTCTGTTTTTCTTACTGATGTAATCCACAGTAATATTCAATATGTATTTATTGAATTAAATCACTTGTTGAATTAAATAGCAACACATCCTCAGGAAGTCTTCTCTGACACCCTGCTGTCCCCACAACAGACATCCACATTCCCTAAGTCAGGTGCTGCTTTTCTTCTCACCTATTTCTTTAGCGAGCTACATCCACCCACTTCAATCAGACCAACGTAATCTCCTTACAGAAATTCAACAAAGCACCAGACATAACCAACATCTTATGATTTATTTACTTAACTCTTTGCTCACATTCATCTTTTATTTTGCGTCTATTTCTTTAGCTTTTTTCTAGTCCTTTCCCCTGCTCTATTTTGACTGGTTGGGGAAAAAAAGAGGAAGGATTGTTACAATTAAGTTTACATATATAAAAAAAACCTTTATGCAGAGGCAGTCTTGAGTTGTTTGAGTTGTCTTTACATGTAGAAACAGTCTTTCAGTTTAGCGGGGAGCGCCTCTCATTTTACCAGCATGTTTTAAGCACCGAATATGTCAGACATTGTGTCAAATACTAAGACCACAGAGATGAAAGTCAAGGTCTCTGCCTCCCAGTTGTTTATAGTCTAGTGCAAGATTATGAAGTGATGTCCCGGGGCCTGAACCTAGCCTCATCATTAGTTCAAATCACACATTATTGGTCTACGTTGTGTTTGATATTTGAATCAGCTGTCAATATTGGAAAATTAGAAGATTTCACATAAAAATCAGGAATTCTGGCTTTCCTTGAAAGATCAGAGGATCCTGTAACATGCCCTATATTTTTCCATGGCACAAGTGGCTCAGATCTGAGGGGTAGTTGCTGCCTGTCACTGGGCATGAGCTCTCCATCTCTAGTCACCATCTCTCTACCGCTATGTATCATTCCCCATCGTCAAGGTCAGCTACTGGTTCCTACTTATCACCTTACATCATAAATGATGTAGTCATTTAGGTTACCTTCCTGGCCTCCCATAGGCATTTGGTTTTTGGATCCCTAGTCTAGTGGGTTGTATTTCATAATACACTACTAAAACACTTTTCAACTCTGCAAAGTAATTCTGCTTCTGTGATATAATTTGATGTGCCTAATAAATCTAAGATACAGGTAGGCCAAGTGTTATTAGTTCCATTTTTCACATGAGGTAATGAGAAACTGGAGTGGTTAATTTACTAGTTTGAGATGTAGAGGTGGTTCTAGAATGCAAACTTCCTGATTAGCCATCCACAGTCTAAAGAGTATTGCTGAGGGATCTCACTCCCTCTCCAACTTTTCCCTCTGCAAGATTTCAGACCAAAGTAGTTAGATATTGGGCAGGGAAGAACAATTAGCACAAAGTGAGGTTTGGAATTTTGATGATTAAAACTGAGTTGTGGTTTTTTAGGACTATAACTGGCTGAAAAACTTTGTCATCTGGAAGTGATGGACCTCTTTCACACTTCACCTTAAGGGAGGAACACCAATGAACACATACTTAAAAGGACAATGGAAGATAAAAGTTGCATTTTCTATCCAATCCAAACGTGTCCTATTTGTTCAACTTCCTAGTTACACACAGAGATACTCTCTCACTCTTTCTCTCTGTCACACCTGCACATCTTTTTTTTTTTCCTTTTACATACATAGGATCATACTACACACAGATTTTGTATCTTTCTTTTCTTGTCAACAGTATGCCATCTTTTTATGACATTAAGTAGTCTTGTAATGTATCACTTTTAATGGTCCCATTGAACAGGCCACTACATAGTGGTATTATAGTAATATTTGGCCACTCACCTATTCGTCAATTTGAGTTTCTAATTTATTGTTAAAGAAATAAACTGCATTGAAGATTCTGGTAGCTGGCCCATGCACACGTATGATTACTTCTTTAGGATAAATTCTGGGAAGTGGAATTGTTGTGTCAGGACATAGGTATTTTTGAAACCTTTTGATGCAAGTGTAAGGCCTCCTTAAACAATGTCCTTCTTTCTAAAACCTCCCAATCCCCAACTTGGTCATTTCTATTTCAGCCAGATAAATCTCAATAAAGTAATGTTTGCATGTTTTACTCACTTGTTAAAAAGCCTCAATCTTCTAGCTTATTAGACCAATTTATAAAGCACCCCACACCCAGGGCCTTGGGGGGGGGGTCCCCTGGGAAAACATCTTGCCTTACCTGTTCAAGCTCACCTACTCTTCAACTCCAGTTAGGGTAGACCTATAATTTTTGCCAGGTCCACCATTTGTTTTTTTGTTTTTGTTTTTTCCTTCACTGTATGAGGAA
Organism: Ailuropoda melanoleuca; assembly: GCF_002007445.2. Classification (NCBI taxonomy): domain Eukaryota; kingdom Metazoa; phylum Chordata; class Mammalia; order Carnivora; family Ursidae; genus Ailuropoda; species Ailuropoda melanoleuca. The sequence goes on along the minus strand of NC_048222.1, from coordinate 92,248,196 downwards.
ACTGTTCCCTTTTCTTCTCTATTGATGTAAATCTTACATATCCCCCAAAGCCCAAATCAAATTATATATTTATAAAAAATGTTTCTGGGATAATACAACCCATATTATCTTTACACTCATGAATCATATCCCCCTATATTTGTAGGTATGTATATCTCATTTCCTCAGGGTGGACAAGTTGTTCCCAGGCAGGTTATTTTTTTGAATCTGTCTCTAAGGTAAACACAGTGCTAGGTACTAAGTTTGAAAAGGACTGTAAAAGTGTGGACTGAGTTATTGGAGAAAGTTCTGAAATATACCCTGAATGCCTATAAGAATTGGTTTTACTCACATATGAAATTGGGTGAATGGACTAGATGAGTTATCAAAGTGTCTTCAGCCATACTTTTCTAATACTACGATTATAATTAGTTACTGATAAAATACAAATAATTTTCAGCTAGTTTTTTGAAAGATATCTCCACTTGCAAAAATTATTTTGTATGGAATTCAGTATAAGAAAAAAAATCTTGCAATGATAATTTAATCACCATGATTACCAAAGTAGTTAGAGGTGGCCAGTGATATGGATTTTGAAAACAACATTAGTGAGATTTCATTGTATAAAGATATTTTTATTCAAGGCTTACAATATAAAATAGAACCAACGAATTTAAAAATTACCCTAGATACTGAACATTAAAAAAAAGCAACAACTTCAGTTCATTTAAAAATACATAAATTATTTTCATTCCACCCCCCCAAAGTATGGTATTTCACTTTCCAAAAATATTACACATTCAAATAAACTGTAATTATGAACATATATAGATAGCTTCCCACAGTCAGAACTTTAAAAATGGATTGTGCTAAATAAAATGCATGTTGCTGCAATATTTAAATATACTTTAAAGTAAATCATTATAAGTAGGCATGTAATTACTATGGTTTTAGGAAGATTTAACCAGGAACAAAAACACAAGAGAATGAAATTTGAAATTTCAGCAGCTTTTGACCAACATAGAATGAACAGATATCCACCATAACTCTGTTCTTCTAGATCTTCCTTACACCCTGAGTTTTAAAGAGAAAGCCTTCTTTTTGAAAATAGACTGAAATGAAAAATTATGGAGAGAAAAAGTACAAGTTAGAACAAGAGATATGAAAAAAAACAAATAGAGAATCTAGAAATACTAAGGATTTCTGGTAATGCAAATCCATTTAAAAAAAAATTACTGGAGAAGTAGTGACTTGAATCTTGTTCCTTAAGGATTAGAGTAAAAATAAGATTTCCAAAAGAGTGTGCGCCTTTTAGTGAGAGGGGAGTGAAAAAATTTCTGTGATACTGAGACCCAATGGAGTTATCTCTGGCAAGGTACTATTTAATCTAATGCATTAGCCAAGCTTCCGATGTTCAGAATTTTCCCTGAAATTAGTATCAGTTAAAATCTTGGATGTATTGGCGACTGGCAGCCGAGCTTCCCCTGCCTGGGTTCCCCACAGCTACAGCAAATTGGCAGTAAGACTTCCCTAGCAGCTGCTAATGGGCTGATAGTACCATACAGCATGATTCCACGTATGTAAAACAAACAAATACAAAACATGTGTTTCCATATGTACCACATATGTATGTAATGGCATAGAAAAATGTTTGAAAGGACATTCATAAAATGGTTAATGTGTGTTACGTCTGGGAAGGAGATGGGGGGGAGGTCAGTGGGAAGTTTCACTTTATGGTCTGAATTTTTACTATAAGAATGTAATCATGTGTTATTTGCCTAATAAAAAATTAACGATTAAGAAGTTAACCAGTAACAACACAGGGATGTCAACCTATGCATAGAACAATGTGGAGAACATGCAAGAGAGTTTACATCTTGTAACAGAGTAGTCGCCACAGAAAGTTGCATTACTTGTTTCTTCAGGGTACAATAGCTGTGAGTGAATGTATCTTTTTACCAAGCGGCCTTGTCCTGGCTTATCTACAACTTCCTGCTGGACATTTCACTTGGATATCTTGCTATTACTGCAAACTCTGTAGGCCTAAAGCCATACCCATTATCATTTATCCCACGTGATTTTCTTTCTTCTTCTTCTTTTTCAATCAATTCTATCACCATATTTTTTATCACTATCTATCACCACATTCAAAACCCCAGAATATTTGGCAACTTCATCTTCCTTTGCCTCTATGTCAAATTAGTCAACAAATCACACTTATTCCATCTTTTCCATTTGGCCTTTCCTTTTCATTAACAGCACACTACTTCAAGTTTTATCATCTCACACATGAACTCTTATGATTAGATAGTTTCCCAACTGATCTTCTTGCTTCTAGTCTCTTCCAACTGTTTTTAATTTTGCACGTCAATGTCAGATTAAAATTCTTACAGTAGAGTTTGTACTCGACTACTTCGCCAAACATACACACACACACACACACACACACACACACAGAGAGAGAGAGAGAGAGAGAGAGAGAGAGATGGACAGACATGATCTTCTAATACTTATCTACTTACTTCATGTAAAGCCTAAAGTCTATTCAAGGATCTCTAGAATCTGACCTTCACATTAACATCTCAGCTTTATTTCTTATTACCCCAGTCTTCGAATTATTTGTTGCCTAAAACCCCCCATTCCTGTCCAGGAACATATTCTCTTTTCCTACTATGGGCCTTTCTTTTTCTTAAGTGCTCAAGTAAGTACTCACCTTATTTGTGAAGAGCTTGTTGTCTGGTACTTTTGTTTAACTAATTTGATCTAACATACTGGATTTATTTCTTGTGTCTGAAGTTAATTACAAGTTTCTTAAAGGCAGAATTCTCGCCTTAAGCTTTCTTTTTTTTTTTTTTTTTAAAGATTTTATTTATTTATTTGTCAGAGAGAGAGAGAGAGCACAAGCAGGGGGAGCAGCAGAGGGAGAGAGAGAAGTGGACTCCCTGCTGAGCAGGGAGCCCAATGTGGGCCTTGACCCTGGGATTATGACCTGAGCCACCCAGGCATCCCGCCTTAAGCTTTTTATTATTTCTTTTTTTTTTTTTTTTTTAAAGATTTTATTTTTATTTGACAGAGAGAGAGAGATAGAGAGAGAGAGCCAGCGAGAGAGGGAACACAAGCAGGGGGAATGGGAGAGGAAGAAGCAGGCTCCCAGCAGAAGAGTCCGACATGGGGCTCGATCCCAGAACTCCGGGATTACGCCCTGAGCCGAAGGCAGACGCTTAATGACTGAGCCACCCAGGCACCCCAAACTTTTTATTATTTCTACCACTCCCCCCATTCCAACTCCCAACCTATTACAGTATATTCATCAAATAAATCGTTCAATACATTTTGGCTGGTTAACTTGCTGGAATCAAAGTGAGCTTCTCTATGCCTTCCTTCTTTCTGAGGGACATTGATTTTATGCTTCCAAAAGTAAAAAAGAAAAACAATTGATATATAAATGTTGTATACAGGTGCTAAAATGCACATTGCATGAATCTGAGTTAGAATATACATTCCCGGAGGTAAATGTTTTGGTTGGTGAATATAGTAAATCGTGCCAATTTGTTCATTCAACAGTATGTGTTGCATGCATACTACGTACCAGAACTTCTCCAAGCCTGCATACAGCAGGGGCCAAACAGGCTAAAATCTATGCCTTCACCGAGCTTACATTCCAAGGGAGAAGACAAACAACAAATGAAATAAACCTGTAAAACACCTAGTTTGTTAAATTGTGATTTATAAATAAGTGTTGGGGGAAAAATAAATCATAAAAGGAGTTTAGAGAGTGTTGAGAGTACAACAGCACTTAAAATAGGGTGGGCAGTGTTTTCCCTATCTGGCATTTAAAAACTGATATAATACCTAAGTAGAATACAATTAACATTTGCTTGAATCAGTTTGCCTCAGAAAGTATGACTAGGACTATTTTTCTTATGATTTCATTTTCGTTGGCTTTTAACAAAGACTTCAAAATGGCAGCTTAGGTTCATTTTTAGTTCAGTGAAGAATAGTTCTCATACATATGCAGCCTGGATTCAATTCTATTTCTTGGGTTGGATTATTACCAAGATCTTAACAAGGAAAATGAAGAAATATGGATGCCTCAGGAATTGACTAACCACTTATATCGTGCATTAAACATGCTTCTCTGCATCCAGAAGCTGACTAGAACCAGATTAAGAACTAGAAAGGATTTCTTGGCAAAGGATCCTTACTTGCAAAAATAATTCTTAGACTTGGGCTGAGCTCAAATTTCAGGATTTATGTGGAAATTCAAGACTTATCTTTCATATTACCATGTGAACAATTTGAATAAATAATACAAACTCCCAGAGGTTTTGGTCTCAAAAAAGTCTAGAGTTCAAAAATATTCTTCATCTCTTCTGTCAGCATTGTCCTTTATTTAAGTAAAACATTCCTTTCACAGTGTTATACAGTCCAGTAATGAAAAAAACACGCTTCAACATTGCACTTTGTTGTCAAAAATGTTGCGATTAAAATAATATAGAAGGCATTGAAATGCATTCTAGGAGAAAGGAAAGTAGGGAGTAGGGTATAAAATATTATTTGGCTAAAATAATACCAATATGAAGTTACCCCATTACATTAAAGCTATTGTATTAAAGTGTAATCCACTAATCAATCATTCTGTTAACTCATATTAGATAATTTTTATTACGGATGAAGAAAGGACATTGGAGATGAGTAGCTGGGGAGGGTCAGAGGTGATAGATGTATTGATGCCAAAAGGAAAAAAAGGAACAGAATGGGGAAAATGAGAATGCCAACAACAAACTTATTTCACAGTTTGGTTTAGGGTCCATGCTCTTAACAATCAGCTGTGATGGACAAACAGAGGCTATGGATAGAAGTGTGTGTGTGTGCGCACGTGGCTGCACGCATAACTTGAGATGAATGACAACATGCTGATAATGCTTCCTGTAATTTGTCAAGAATTTTTACTTGCTCTTTCTTCTCCTCAGCATTGCTGACTGTGTAGAAAGATGTTTAGTCTTAGATAATTCTCTAATGAGGTATTACATCACTAGACTACATAAATAGATACCATATAACTCTATACAAGTAAAAATAGATTAAGTAGATTTCCTTTTCTTAAAAAAAACAGAGAGAAACCGCTTACCTGATATACATTAGTGCGAAGTCTATTTTTGGAGACTTCCTGTACCAATTCCAACAGATTTCCAATTAAACTTTGCAGCAAACAATTTGCTTTCATTTATCCAGGAGCCTCCCATACAGGTTAATGGGCAGGTGTGCTGTGCTTAAAGTAGGGTTGGTATCTTAAAGACTATGAAAACAAGGAAGCATTTGCAGAGTAAACTGGAATCATAAAAATGAAGGATTCCTTCAATTAAGGATTTTCTATTGGTCTGGAGCAGAAGACTCACATCACCCCCATTTAACACCACAAAGCATGTAATAAATACCTTTAATGTATCGACAAATACATTTGCTAAATAGCAAAATCTTGCAAAGATATTTTGAAATGCTTCATAATATATTATGTACACTAAGCTGCTTCCAAATCAGAAGAATAAAAGCAAAACCCCTAATTTAAAGTTAGAAAAACAACTCAAGTAATGCATTTTAAACTACCTCTTTATTTTTTTATTTTTTTTAAGATTTTATTTATTTATTTATTTATTTGACAGAGATAGAGACAGCCAGCGAGAGAGGGAACACAAGCAGGGGGAGTGGGAGAGGAACAAGCAGGCCCACAGCGGAGGAGCCTGATGTGGGGCTCGATCCCATAACGCCGGGATCACGCCCTGAGCCGAAGGCAGACGCTTAACCGCCGTACTACCCAGGCGCCCCTAAACTACCTCTTTAGGATAGAAAATAAGACTTTTTAGAAAGTCTCCATCTTCTTTAAAAGTGTATTTTTCAATAAGTGATGCTTTTCATACCTGCTATATTTCCACTGAAAAGAATTACAAAAACAGGATGTTACAGCTTTATACTCTTTAGTGAAATTAGACCTTTTCTTTACATGAACAATTCTCAGTTCCCAGATTCTTGCCCTGTGATGTGTTCATGCCTGCCATGTCATGTCATTAGTCTACTGCCATATCTGATTTCAACTCAATCTAAGTAATTTTTGTCACCAGCTGCTATCATGGATGTGTTCCTCTGTGTGGTTCCATTTTCTTTACAAGTGATATATTCCAGTTACTCACATTAGCTTTAAGTTGTAGTTACCAATATGGCTAAAGACTTGTTTGATTTCAACAGTAAAACAAATGGACTTTTGTGTCATCCCTCTGTAGGGAGCAAAGAACTCATCTAAAGAGTAATCGGGAGATGACTGGAGCTAATAACCCAAGCCGGGAGAGCTCAGACACCTTTGCATGTCCAGTCAGCTCCATGCCAAGGGAAATGGAAATGATAAGTCCTTGGTGGCCTTGGGTAGCTCCTCTTAATGCTTTGTGTCCTTAAGTTGAGAAAATGGTGAAACTGACATACAAAGAAAGATGTATTAAAAGTTTTCCCCCCCACAAATGGACTTGTGTTCATCCTGTCAAGCATTTTTGTTTACTTTTCTTGTGAATGGTAAGGCAGGGTTAGGTCTTGAGGCTGCATCTGGCCAAGGGCCAGCTTTGTGAAGTTACTTGACCCACGCAAAGATGAGAATGGAAACTGGCCCCATAAATTGCTACTGATCTTAGGCAGGTCTGCTTATGTCTGAAAGCCAAGGGTTCCATCACTGTCTTTTTGGAAAACAACAAAAGCTCAGGGTAGATTAATTAACATTTTCAAATTGCTTCAAGATTCTTAGATGAGATGTTGAGTTGTGTGTTTAGTTCTTCCCTTCTTTGCAAGGAACGGGCTCCAGGGCAAAGATTTGGATTAGAAACATGAACTGCCTTCAAATGTACTTGGTGGCCACCATGCTAGGATACTAGAGCTTGTGGACTGACATTTGACTCTCAGTGAGGTTGAGTTGTATGAGGGTAAAAAGGTAGTCTTTCCTAGACCATTTGTAAAATCTACAAATTTAGAAATGGATATGAAAAAGAAAAGGTTTGGGTACTTAGCATTCTAGATGACCTGGATCCCTTGAGGAGCAGAGGCACTTCTGGTCCTCCTCCTACCCCACCCACTGCTCCTTCTGTCTCCTTCATTGAATTCTCTTCATCTTACTATCTTAATGTTGGAGTGCCCCAGGGCTCATTTCCTGGTCTTCTTCCATAGCCACATTATGTAGCTGATCTCAGCCAGTTCCATGACTTTAAATAACATCTGTATGCTGATAAACTCCCCAGTTATGTCCACTTCAGATACATTTATCTAGCTGTCTACATCTATCTTCATATGGATGTTTAATAGATACCTCAAACTTAATCATGTCTAAATCAGAGTTTACAAATACTTTCCTCCCCTGACCAAATCTGTTTCTTTCTCTATCTCCCCAATCTCACTAAATGTTAAGTCCATTCTCCCAAGAGCCCAGATCAAAACCCTGGGGATCAACTTTGACTCTATTCTTTTTTTAATACTCATATCTAACCTATCAGCAATTCCTGTGTGCTTTATCTTCTAAACAGAATCTGAATTTGACCACTTCTCTCCATCATTTTGACTTTCGTCCAGGCCATCCTTATTTTTCATTTCAGCTAGGCTAATCTTGTTTGTTCTCTTACTTCCCTACATATACTGCTCATAAGGCAACCAGTCATCTTTTGAAAAAAATAACTTTTTTATTATGGGTCTTTAAAAACATACACATACACATAAATGATGTCCATCCTTATGCACCCATCACTCAGTATCAAAAATTAACATTTTGCCCATCTTTTTTCTTCAATTCCCTACCCTCTTTGTGTGTGTGTGTGTGTGTAGTATTCTAAAACAAATACCGGCAAAGGCATCCTTTTAATTACCACATTAATCTGCTTTACAGTTGCTTCTCTTCTTGGTAAAAGCCAAACCTTTAATGATGGCCTACAAGGCCTCTGGGATCTATCAATACTTCCCACACAACACCTCCTCCGACTGTCTCCTGTCCTCACTCTGCTTCAGCTACACCAGAGGTTCTCAAACCTTGGCGTGTCAGCATCATCTGGAAGCCTTGTTACAGCACACTCCTAGGCTCCACCCCCAGAGTTTCTGGTACAGTAGATCTGAAGTGGGCCTCCTGAATTCGCATTTCTAACCAACTGCCAGATGCTACTCTTGTCCAGCGGGCATATTTGGACAACCACCTGCTACATCGTTCTCCTTCCTGTTCCTCAACAAGCCAGGCAAGATTTTGCATAGGAGTCTCTGGCATACTCTTCCCTTGCTCTGAGCACTCTTTGCTTTCCTCAAGATTCATTTTATTCCATCTCTGTTGAAATGATATCATTTGAGGGGCCTTCTCTGGCTACTCCTAAAATAGCATCCCATTTCCTCACTCTGATTTTCTTCGTAGCACGCATCCTTCGTTTGTTTCTTAGCCCGTCTAGATTGACAGCTCCATGAGAAAGAGACCTGGTTTTGCTCTCCTATCGTATCCGGACCAAAACCTTGTCTAGTAGGTGCTCACTTCACTTGTCCAACGCATGGATCATACACCGAGAAAGGAGGCCCAGGTCCTTGCTTGGGACGCTGGACAGGCAAATTCATTTCTTCTTGCCTCAGTTTCACCATTTGCGAAGGAAGTGGTTGGTTAATGCCTATCCTTCCCATCTCCCTGGGCATGAGCTCCAATCAAAAGAGAATCATGTGAACACGCCTGCGAAGCAGAGCAGTAAGTGAATAGCGAGCATTAATATGCTGTGTTTTCAGGTGCTCTTTCCCCGCACAGACAACACCCCCTTCCATTTTCTAGCTCCCCCACCTCCGTCCGCCCGGGGGACCCACAACCCCAGCTGCGGGCGGCCGCCGCCCCCGCCCCCGTCCCGCCCCGCGGGCCCGCGTCTGGGCACGCCCGCCCCGCTCCCG
>NC_048222.1:92115126-92239126 GCF_002007445.2 Ailuropoda melanoleuca | reverse complement strand
AACGCGGCTCGGCGGGCGGGCAGTGCCGGCGTCCGCGGCTGGAATGGTGCTGGTGCTGGCGGCGGCGGTCGGTGCCTGCGTTCTGAAGCCCGAGAGGAGCCACAATGGAGACGCCGCCGCTGCCTCCCGCGTGAGTGAGCGGGCGGGCGGGCGGGCGGGCTGTGCCGCTGCGGATAAGCGCGCCGCTGCGGCGACACCGGCTGCGGGTGCTGCTCGGGGACGGCTGCCCGGTGCCCGCTGGCGGGGAGCGGACGCCGGGGGCGGCGGGAGGTGGGAGCTGCGGGGCGTGACGAGGCGCGGTTCCCGCAGTCCGGAGGCGGACGCGGACGGAAACTCAGCCTGGCCAGGCAGTGACTTAAAACCCTGTCCAGGATTTCCAGGGAAGGGTCTTCCCGATCCCAGGCGAATAGAAGATTCGGGATGGGGCTGGGCATAGGGACTGTGCCCGTCCTGTGTACGCCTCCCTGGAATGCATGGGCTGCTGGTGCCCAGCTTGCCACCCCCTTTCTGGGGGATGGAGATGTGCTGCACGGGAGTCCGTTGAAAAAAGGAAACTGGAAAGTACCAGACAACCGGTGTCTAAATCAATTGATCTTAGGTTGCTTGCTTCTCTGAATTTCTAGCAAAATTAATATCTGAGGAGCTTTTACATCACTCTAAATGAGCCACGGTTCTTCAGGGCATGTGACCTCTTTTACCTGGCACTGCAGAAAATTGTATCCAGAAACCAGAGCATCTTCTGTTTCCTTGGTACCCTGGGCGAATTAGTAGTGTAGCGGGCACAGGTGTCTTTTCCTTAGTACCCAGATACATGCGAGATTCCTGCAACGAAACTACTTCCCAGAAATAATAACAGCTGAGCAATTATTGTGGAAGATATTGAAACATTTGCACCATTCAATACAATATTATTTTTTGAAAGTATTTGGTAAAAGTGAACTGTAAATCTCTAGGAGTTTTGAAAATTTCAATTTTGATTTGCCTTCCTTAGGTTAACCTTCATGAAGGAACAAGAGCTCTTTGAATCTGACTTTTCAAACCTCAAGCAAACCTCATTCTGAGAACGGTGTACCTTTTCATGAGAGCTTATTCATGGAGCCTTATCGTTTTTCACTTAGATTTGGCCAGCTTCACTCCATGGCAGTTGTACCGCACCAGCCTCTTGTGGTTATTTGTCAGAATTCCAGCCAAAATATGGATATTTGGCTTGGGCTGAATAATTTTTTGATGTTGAGTCCTTTTGGGAGAGCTAATAGGATTCTGGAACTACAATTTCTAAAAGCGCCGTACAGAATTTTTAGCTTGAGTAGAGCAGGTCATGGGGATCTAAGGAGTAGATGATAAGACTGATGAATTGACCCTCCTGGGCTGGTAGAAGCAAGGGCTCAGTTGCTTCCTGATCACTGTGGCTTTGAGGGCTTTGTTTTCTGGTCATGTTCTTCAGCAGCTTTGGGAAAGCTCCTGAACCCCTAGGAAACATTATGGTGGATTGTTAACATCAGCAGTGTGAATACAGCACCAGCACATGGGTTCTGTCCAGGCTCAGAGGCAGTTAAGGCAGGAAATGTTACCTGTATATAGACAGCACATATTATATAGAATATACCATGTAGGCATGTTATCTGTAGTAAATCTGCCCCCTTTATATCTCTTCTGCAGGCCCATTTTACTTTTGGAGCAGAGGGAACTAAAGGAAAGAACAGGGGCTCTCAGAATGCAGGTGAAAAAAGGGTGTGGACAATAAGCAGGCTTTGGAGGGAGGGAGTAGAGACATAGAAAATGATTTATCTAGACATAATTGAAAATGAAATAGATGTGTGCGTGCAAATATTGATAAACTGAATCTAGGACAGATCAGTTAATCATAATTTTGGTATCTAGCACAATTCTTTGGTATTGAGACTCCATCAGTAATGCTGAAACAATGGCAGGCTGAGATGTAATGGAAAGCTAGGAGTGCCAGCAGGGATGAAAGAATTGTTAAAACTACTTTTAATCATGGGTGGCTAAAGTTGGTGAGACTTCTTCATTGTTCATGTTCATTTAATAAAAAATACAAATAGGGTTTATTTTCCTTTGGTCTTTGTAGGATTAACCCTCAGTTCAGAGTTTGTTAGAATCAGAAATAGTTTTCCTTCCTATCCCTTGGCCTATTTGCCTTCACTCCCATTAGCTTACTTTTTCCTTCCACACTAAATCTTGGGTGCTGTGTTTGAGAGAATTTCAAGGCAGTGTCTTTCGGAAGGAGTTTTATTGAGCCTCACTGGGCTAGAGCTTGGTAGATGGAGGCAGTGGAAGTTATTGGGAGGGCTCAGCCTTTCACAAGGTTAGATTTTTAGCCTGAGCTTTAAGGCAAGGCAGGATATTTGATGTGGGCTTAATATGCCTTGGGTGATGTGGTTGGAAGCAGGGACTCATCCTTTTTGAGCTAGTGTCTGTTTGTTAACTCATTAATTCTGCAAATATTTGAATGCCTATCTCTGCCTGGCACTATGTAGGAACTTATGCTCGCGCTTCTTTCCTAACAGCCAGTTTCACATTGTTTTCAAATTCCACCTTGCTGCCTTTGGCCTGTTAGCACGTTGTCTTGGAGGGGTAGAGGTTCCCTAGTTCCTTTGGGATAGCCTTGTTGAAATCAGGTTTTGATCTCTTGTACTCTTTCCACTCTTTGCCTCCAAGTTCTCCTCATCCTTTTTGATTCTCATGTTGTCATTGGGCTTTATATCTCTGCTTATTGTTTTTTGCATTCTATATGTGGCATTTAGATTCTCTTGCATTTTGGAGTCTGGGTGATAGGAAGATTATAGGACATATGCCTCTGATCGAACCTGAAGGTGTGTGACTTAAAACTAGATGTAGGGTAGTAAAGGAAATTCAAGTGGTAAACTGAGATGTGCAGCCCGTACCTTAGGAATGTTTCACACATTCTAGCTTTTATGGTTATTTTTGCAAAGGATTTTCATAATTATTAAGTTGAGGGAAGACCGAGGTATAGGATGGAGTGCATTCCTTTGACTGCCTCTCACTGAACTGTTTCTTAGCCCTCGTTTTCTTACTGGCTCCTCTTCCACAAGTTGGCTTTCTCTCTACAAGTCTTACGTTTTTGCTTTTCCTTCACAAAACTAAGCAAACATGCCTCAGATACAACCATATCTTGGACCAGTGATACAACCATATCTTGGACCAGTGATACAACAATATCTTGGACCAGTGATTCCGCATCACTGGAGACTCTTGGCATCGGAGTTGTTCAAGCGTAGGCAGACAGACATCTTGTCGACCATGTTCTAAGGGATTTAGACAGCAGAAGATGGGTTGAATTAGAATAGAGGTTTTCAGAATTTTGGATTGCACTGACCTGTGAAGTTAAAAAAAACTGAGGTCCAACACAGAATTGCTAAGTTGTTTTTTTTGCCTAGCAGAAAAAAAAATATCAATAAAATGATAATTATCAACTCTCACCATCTTTTGGTAAGAGAAAGGACATTTTGGTGTCCCTTTCCAAATAAAAAGGACATTATCTCAGACTACAGAATAGTGTTTAAATTGAATTAATTTTATTTTTTGAAAACTTACTACATTTTCCTTAATTTTGTCACAGACCAGTAAAAAGTTCACTGAAGCCTGACATTTGTGATCCACTGGACCAGATGACCTTTAATGTTCTTTCTACTTTTAAGATTGAATTACTGTGAATTTGGAACCTTGACACAGTTTACCCCAATATTCATTGGTTTGTCTTTTATAGCATATTGGAATGTATTCTTGTTTTTGTTTCACTAGATGTGAATGTAAATTGGGCATCTATCAGATCATAGGTGAAACTCCTCAGTGACAAAGATGTTTAAAATATTTAGGAGCAAAAATGGCTGACAAGGTAATGTTGAAAGAATGGATCAGTGTGTGTTGAAGGAAGTGTTATATAAGGAAAATTCTGAGGTGTATTTGGGAACTTGAGAAGTGGGTTTTGGAAATAGGTAACATTTCTGCAGTAGTCTTAAAATTTTCTGATACTGGGAAATGGCTCACCCCCCTCCCACTAAATAGCCCCAAACCTTGTTTCTAATCTATACTTCCTAATGCACACAGTAGGCATTCAGTAAATATTAGTGAGTGTGCTTTCATGAAGGTGACTGTAAATTTACTCATCTGTGGCTGTTATGGAATTGCATCAGGAATGTTTATGAAAACAATTGAACTTCTTAAGATCAGAGGGAAGGTTCTTTCAAGGTGATCCAGAGAATAAAAATTGCTTTTCAGATGCTCTTCTATAGAATTCTTCCAAATTCCAAGTGTATTTACTGTTTATAATAAGGGAGTTCAGATTTTTCATTCATATTTATTGGGTGCTTACTATGACCAGGCTTTGGGGATATCTCAGAAAACAAAATTCTTTTCCTCCTGGTTGAAACTGATAGTGAACAAATATATAATACAGTTACTGTAGTGCGTGGGTCAATATATTTTGTCTGTTATGTGCTTTACTGTTTTACATTTCAGACTATTGGGATTTGCTGAAGTGTTTTTTTGACCAGTTCTTTTCACTGATCCTGCCTTGAGAAATAAGCTCTTGCTTTCCATGACACTACTTTTTTTTTTGCTTTCCTTCTGTAGTTTTTAGGTTGCTAAATGTGATTTACTTTGTCTAATTTAATCTTGTCAACACCCTTATGGTGTAGGTCTCTATTGTCTTTTTTCAGATGGTAAGTTACTTTTCATAGGTTATCCAGTAGAGGAGAAGTTGGGTCTCATTGATCACTTTTTTCCTGTTCTACTTGGCTTCTCTTCGCTACTGTTTGTTGGCTGTGGCATCTCCTCACAAATGCAGGTCTTGGCCAGTTCTTTTTAATCAACTATTAATCACTAAGTTGTGGCTACATTTATGTCTTAAGCCTGGGCTCTAGATATGTGCTTCGGTCTTGCATTTTCAACTTCTTACAGAACATCTCCTCTTAGCTTATGTCTCAGATTCAACATGCCTAAAACTGAGTTCTCAGACTGACTTCCCTTTATAACATCTGCACTTACTCAGTGGAATAATCATTCTTCTGGTCCCAGATACCCAAAGCCTTGGAATGGTCTCTGATTTCTCTCTCTCATCATCTTCCCCATCTTATCATCTTCCCCATCTTATCAGCTTCCAGGAACTTCAGAGTCCTGGTTTCTAGTGTTCATTTTGACTACTACCATTCTGATGAACAGATTTTATCCTTTGATACCTGCATTTTTTTCCTCCTACGTTTTATCCTATTAACCTCTGTGTATTCTTTCCTCACCTTTCAGTCCATCTACTGTTTTGACCCCAGCAACATCTTAGAGTCACATCAAATAACTTAGCAAACCAGTTACCTCAACCAGATGATCAGAACTCTATCATTTTGGCCTAATCTTATAGTATGTTCAAAATTATTATTTGCTTTTGACTTCCTAGAGTAAACTCTGCCTTATCACAAGGCAGGAGTCTCCAGCCTTTTCCTATCCCGTCCCCGGTTAAAACAACTTGGAATTCTTCCAAGGCCCACTTGGAACCCTGTCTTCCTTCACAGAGTCTTCCCTGTTTACTCCAATTCATTTCAGCTGCTGTTTGCATTCTTGCAGTATCAGTAACCCATTATCTTGCACTTGTGTACTGACTTGTGCCATTCCCTAGAGGTTTCAGATGTGCCTCCCCACTTTAGGGTAACTGGAGAAGTTTCCTGCCTTCAACCTCCCGTATATCCCTAACTCTGCGTAATGTTAGGGCATGTAGTCGGCATTGAGGCAGTGCTTACCTACTTGATTTATTAACAGTGGTGGTTGTCTGGAGTATTGCTAATAACTTTTGATTGAATGTTGCAATTAAAAATGAGGAAGGCCAGTAACATCCATATAAATATGTCTCTGCATTCAGTTTAGCTCCTAACCTCAACATTTTTCTTTTTAACTTTGTATTTACATTCATGCAGTATTTAGTGCTTGTACAGCTCCCTGAGGCAAGTAGGTGAGGTGTTATTATCTTTGACTTTCCCATTACATCTCATATGAGACATATTTGTGGAGTAACAAAATCTTATTTTATAAGTAAACAGTCTGAAGCCCAGAGAGGCCAAGTGACTATACCCAAGGTCACTTGGTTAGTATTTGGTGTAGGCAAAACTACAATTCAGGTCTTCCAGCTGATCTGGTCCGCTTCTAGTGCCTTTTCATTCAAGTGCTGGAAAATGTAGCCTAGTCAACTGAATCGTCAAATCAAATTGCTGCCCTCTCTTACTAGCCAAGTGCTGGTAATGCCAGGAAAAGTGGCGAAAGAAAGGCCAGAAGTATGAGTTGATAAAAGATGTGGAAGTGTTTGAAATGCATCATCAACCTCCTCCTCCCGATTTTAGCACCTCGTAAATACCCCACTCTGACAGGGCTTTGTTAGCTCTTTATAACATATTCTTTAAGATAAGATTGATCTTGCATAAGACATACTTTTACCCTGGTCCCTTTCCTGGCAATTGTCACTGCCAGGGACAAAAAGTGCCTGATTGTGCTCTGTTTGTCATGTAGGTGGGAGGGAAAGAGGGAGAGAGAGCTGAGTTGAACTGAAGCAGAGCTTTTTACAGCTCTATTGTTCTACTATCAGAGAACAATTACATTCCAACTTCCATCAGCCTCTCCACTTCAAACATCCCAACCACCTCCTGCCAGTGCTTCCCCACACACTTAACATAAAGCCACACAACTAAATCCTAGGGGGAGAAGAGGGGATGTATGTGATTTCTCCCTCTGTCTTCCAATAGGTTCAGTGCTCTGCTTTCACTGCTAATCCGTTTTAGTAAAATTGGGCCTTTCCAGCTTTTCCAGCTCAGGGAAATCTGCAACATAACTTTTGGCAGTATATGTACTATACTGATGTATTCAGTGGCATTACCTTTTATTCTGTCACCACGCAAAGTTATTACAATATTGTCGACTATATTCCCTATGCTGTATTTCTCATGGTTGTGACTTATTTTATAACTGGAAGTTTGTACCTCTTAATCCCCTTCACCTGTTTCACCCACCCCAAACCTCCTCCTCTCTAGCGACTGCTAGATTGTTCTCTAGATTTATGAGTCTCTGTCTCTTTTGTCGTTGTTTGTTTAGATCCCACATGTAAATGAAATCGTATGGTATTTGTCTGTGACCTTCGTCACTTAGCATAATACTCTTTAGGTTCATCCACGTGGTTGCAAATGGCAAGATTTCAGTGACATTATTATGATGTCTTGTAAGGTGTCCTCTGCCTAGATGGCAGGGCTCTTTGTTTTGCATTTCTCTCACAGATGCTTCCTATTCAATTCCTAAAGGTCTTCATACTGAAGGTATAATCCAAATTCTTACATGTCAGTAGGGCAGACATTAACATTTATTTAAGCAATATTTATTTGTTAATATGACCATATATTCGTAGATTATACTTAGTCTGCTGGCTCTGTACCTAATAAAAGTTTAAATGCCGAACACTTGAAGAGAAATTTGCAGAGAATGTCTCTTTGTCTTTAGCTAATTGCAAAAACTGAAACCACAACTCTGCCACAAACCAAAACATGTTTCCAGTGGTGAAAGCCCTCTATTTTTACAACCCCTAAATACTATGGTGGTTATTTGGGTGAGATGGAGGATGTGAGAGTATTTCGTTGGGAAACTGTAGAGTGACTTAACAAATACTAGTTAAAATATTGGTTATGGTTGAATCTCTACTTCTAATATCTTGTCTTTGTGAATGGGAGCAGTGTTAGTATGATAATCAGCTTCTGAATGCCGGTTTAGCTAGGAAGACAGCAGAGGAAATAGGAGAGATGTTATAAGGTAATGGAGAAACTTCAGAGCAGTACAGCATGGATGGTGACTTTGAAAACAACAGCTGCTGACGTGAACTTGGCAGAAGTTTGTGAGTAATGGTGGGTGACTCATTGCAAGCAAGGGAGTCTTGCAGCTTTTGAGATGAACAGGCAGAGGGGAGAGCAGAGATGGTGGCTACCCAGGGGCTAAGTATTTGTGTCCTGAATGTGAAAATGTCTAGTCCCCTGTTAAATTTTGCAGCTGCATCATTCACATGAATTATAGCATTGTTTCCACCAGAAAACCCTAAAAACATGAACAGCCTATATTTTCTAAAGTGTTTGTTCTCCATCTGAGATGATTGTCCCAGGGTGGGAGGTAAGTGGGTGGTGGGACATATTACATCACCTTTTAAAAAAAATTTTTTTTAAATTATACATAGCTGCCTTTCACCCCTACTCCTGGAGATGCTGTCATTCTGATATACCTAGTCCTATAAAAAGGGCTTGCCTGAATCTTCATGCGAAAAGGGATGGTTGTGTGCAGTTTGAAAAAATTGCTTGGGTCATGCTGGTCCGGCCCCCCCCCACATTGGGAATCACTGTTCCAGAGCAAATACTGTATATCTAAAGAGACTATACCTCATTTCTAAGATGGCCTCAGAACCAACCTCTGCTTGGTTATGGATCTTGACTCTTTGAGGGAGACAGCCCTGTTAGAGTCTTTATTTTCTTCTTCTCTGAGAAATCATTTACTGCCAGTAGCGTGTTTTGGGACAGAGAGTTACCTAGTTACCTACTCTGAGAAGCCAACTTTGCCTGCAGCTGGAAATTTGCAAAAGAGTCAGTCACTGAAGAAGACTTCAGGATTATCTGTTATAAAGTGTAGCCATGTATTGGGATCCAAACCCTTGGAAACCTCAACTGTTTTAAAGTATGTTTGATAACAATAGGCTATTGGACAATTTTAAGACTGGTTACAGAGTATAGAGTTGGGGAAAGATTTAAAAATGAAAGAACCTTGAAAAAGTATCTCTTCTGGATAATTTAAAGAAGACAGTTCTCAGAAAGAGAAGCTTCTCTGGGAAAGGCTAGCTCCTGCTTTAGAAGGGAAGCCGGGAGAAGGTATAACTACACTTAACTGGTATAACTTAAAAGGTAAACCTTCACCTCCCACTTTCCTGCTTCCTAGTATATGTTCATTTTCCACATCTGTAGTTTCAGGCATGATGTGTCATTTTATTAGTCAGTTATGCTTCTGGATGAGAGACTATCTAACACAAAACCACATAGGAAAATTATGGAAAGGACTTTAGTACTGAAAATGTAGCCCTGTGCAGCAGGGTGCTGTATTTCTAAGTAGCTCTCAGTACAGAGAACACTTAAAAAAATTCAATGTTATTTCGTACTTACTCCTTTAAGCCTTTGAATAAGGTCTTTTCTTTGTAGTTTTTGGAGTACATCAGGAAAAGCAGGAGCTGAAAATAGCTTTAAGAATGCCCCAATATAGATATTGATTATTACATGGTAGCTGTCTTAAAGTTAATTCTCTAATGCAGGAAGTTTTAATTCATGATTTCTTAAGCAAATATAAACACTCTTGACTCTTATATAATATTCTTTCTAGGGCTGAGTTGTTTTTGCTTCCATTCGAGCATTGAAAAGACTTCTATGATAGTTTTGCCAATCCTCAATATTATATTTCCCCTTTGTTGTAAACTCTTAAGTTATTAAATGAGAAGCAGATGTAAATCTTAACTTGCTATACATGTGGACATTCAGTGTTATGTGGACAGAAAGTTTGCATAGGTTGCATATATCTACATAATTTCCTTTGTCCTACTGTTTTCTTTATGAAAGGTTGGTGGGAAATAGCATTATGAGAATGTGTCTTATACTATAAAATGTTTCCCAGTCTCCTCTGCCAGATCTGAATGTTCTTTCGTCTTTGGCTCCTAGACTTAGTAGCTCTTTTTCTCAGGTCAGGTGTGTAACTCATCCCTCTCTACAGACACACACACACACACACACACACACACACGGACCACAGGGAGTAGAGTGCACCATGCTGTTCTCCCAGCTGTGGGCTCACCCACTGGAAGCAGTGTCTTGTACTAATTTATGTGTAAGACCCCTTTAAAAACTCTCAAGGGGTGGGGAAACAGGATTTACATCCACTTCTAGTATGCAAACCCTGGAACAATCAGATGCCTCAACTCATGTTGATTCTTGGGGCTCGAAAGAATGAGCAAGGATAGCATCTATGGTTGATGATGGAGGTTACATTAATGTTTGAGTGCCTGGGTTTCATTGCTTTCATGACCATATATGAAATCAATGATTCCCTACATTTCTATCCAGCTAAAGTTTTCTTTCCAGCTCTAGACTTAAATATGCCAGTATGATATCTTCACTTGGATGTCTGATATCTGAGAAGCAACATGTACGAAGATGAAGCTTTTGCTTTTCCTACCCCCAAACTGGTTCCACATGCAGCCTCCCCCATCTCAATTAATGGAGACTCTATCCTTCCAGTTGCTCAAACCAAAAAAATTGGAATCGGGGGCGCCTGGGTGGCACAGCGGTTAGGCATCTGCCTTCGGCTCAGGGTGTGATCCCGGCGTTGTGGGATCGAGCCCCATATCAGGCTCCTCTGCTATGAGCCTGCTTCTTCCTCTCCCACTCCCCCTGCTTGTGTTCCCTCTCTCGCTGGCTGTCTCTATCTCTGTCGAATAAATAAATAAAATCTTTAAAAAAAAATTGGAATCGTACTGATTTTCTTTGACATGCCACATGCATTCTGTCAACAAATCTTGTTGGCACTACCTTTAATATATACCCAGAACCCAGCCACTTCTCATCACTGCTCTTCCTCCTGCTGCTGTGCTCTGAGCCCCTGTCCCCCCCCACTGCATTACTCTCCTAAATAGTTAACCCCCTTTCATCTTTGCCCACATTGACTATTCTCAACCAGCAGCCAAAGTGATCCTTTGAAAACATAAGGTGGATTGTGTCACTCTTCTGCAATGCCTCCCTGTTGCACTCAGGGTAAAAGCCAAAGTCCTTCCGGTGTCCTACAGCTCTTCATAATCTGCACTACGCTCTGCCCCCCAGCCCTAGCTCTGGTCTTATAGTTCCCGGAACACACCAGGTTCCTACAGGCTTTTCTCTAGCTCTTCATTCCTTCTGGACATTCTTTCACCTCCTGGTCCTGCTTTAAATCTCACTTCTCAGTTGGGCTATTGATGATCTGATGACCTTATTGACTAGTGTAAGTTGCATCACTCCATACTCTTTGCTTCTCTTTTCCCTGCCTGCCCTTTTTCTTCTATCACTCTTATTTTCTGATCTACTTCACTGGCTTGTTCTGTGTATTATTTCTTCTCTCTCTCCCCTTTCCCCTGCTAGACTCCAGGGTCTGTGAGGATAGGAGTCTTTGTTGGTTCCTTGTTCACATGTATCCCAAGTGGCTAGAACAGTGCTTGGTACATAGCTGGCACTCAAATAATATGTGCTGAATGAATTCGTGAGAGATAATGTTTTAAAAATGAATGATCCTTTCAAAATGGGTCAGGAAAGGAAGAGGTGTGAAGAGAAATGCAGCAATAAATAATGATGTTCGCCTGTTCTTTGTGTGATATGTATACAAGTATGATTTCTTTGGGCTTAATTTGGTATCCTGTTTTTTTTTTTATTTAATAGCTTTATCGAGGTATAATTTACATGCCATAAAATTCAACTATTATAATTGTACAATTCAGTGATTTCTAGTACATTTCTGGAGTTGTGCAGCCATCTCAAAAAGTTCCCTTGTGTCCATTAGCAGTTAATCTCCCCTCCCTGCCATGGTACCTTGATTTTGTTAATTTTTTTTGCCCCCAAGTCTCAAAAGAATAATTTATACAGCAGTACTAATATAGCCCATGCTCTTGAAAATTATGTTTAAATATGAAGTTAAGTATCATTGCTTAATGTAGGAAATGGTATGGAACATTAGTGAAAAGAATGAGCTCGAAGAGTCAGACTGGCTTCAGTCTCACCCAACTCTATTATTTAGTTACCCAAATTATTTTTTGCCTTCATCTTTTCATCTGTTAAATGGGGATAATAATAGTAATGAGTTCACATAGTTGTTGTTAAGATTAAGCAAATAATGCGGGTAAATGACGGTACTGTGGCTTCTCTATAGCAAATACTCAATAAACTCTAACATGATTAATCTCTTGTTACAAGAGTGTTGAAATTTGTGGGGCAAGTAACCTGGCAGGTGGAGAGCAAAATTCAAATCAGATTCTGAGTTTTTGAAGTTTGTGTAAAATAGGATCCCATTCCTGTCTTGTAATAGGTTTGTAAATAATATATGACTACAACGAATTGTTAAAAGCAGGTTAATTTCCAACACAGAGGATCATTTCTCAGCATTTTTATTTTCAGTTGTCTGCTGAACCACTTTTACTGAATTTTCTGTGCTCATCTTTGACAGAGCTTGGACACCGTAGAGGTGATTACCCACTTTTTTCATTAAAATTATAGTGACCATCAGAAAATGTTCTGAATTGTGTCTTGATCTTACATTGAGATATACCGTGAGACTTCCTCTAAACATGTTTGGGAGATTCATTGTATCTCTTGTAGCCTGATAAGCCTGAACTAAATGATCTATAATAAGGTCTTTTCTGTTTTTTTGTTCTTTTCTTTTATGTACAGATGCACAAAGCAGGGTCATCAGAAGTCTCTCGATTCAAAAGATGATAATACTGAAAAACACTGCCCCGTGACAGTGAATCCTTGGCATATGAAGAAAGCTTTTAAAGTCATGAATGAATTAAGAAGGTATTGTTACATTAATATACATGTAACCATGGGTCTCTTCCCTTTATTTTTTACTTGTTTATAGTGAATATACTCTTCATGCCTCATCGTTGCTTTGTGTGATACAGAGAACATTAAAAGCTTTTTCTGCAGGTTTTTTTTTTTTTTTTTTTTTTTTAATCAGAGGCATGAATAGTATAAGACTGCTCTGTCTGGTATGGGAGCCACTAGCCACATGTGGCTAGTCTGAATTGAGATGTTCTGTAAGTGGAAAATATATAATGGATTTCTGAGATTTAATACAAAAAAGAGTGTAAAATGTTTTATTAATAAGTTTTAAGAATATTGATTACATTTTGAAATGATAATATATGGGACATTTTTCATGAAATAGGATATATTATTGAAATTATTTTCACTTCTTTTTTAATGTGATTAGTACAAGATTTTGACATTGCATTTATACTTTATATATATATATATCTCCCATATTTCTACTGGACAGCACTGGTCTAGGGTTTCTAACTTACCACAAAGAATATGGAAAGAAGACTGTCAGAGAGGGACACCTGATTGGCTTAGTTAGTTAAGCGTCTGCCTTCGTCTCAGGTCATGATCTCAGGGTCCTGGGATCCAGCCCCACATCGGGTCCTGGGATCCAGCCCCACATTGGGCTGTCTGCTCAGCGGGGGGTCTGCTTCTCCCTCTCACTCTCCTTCTGTGTGTGCTCTCTCTCACAAATCAATAAAATCTTAAAAAAAAAAAAGAAAAAGCAGAAAAATGTGACTCTGATGGTGGTGGTAGTCATCGTAGTGGTAGGAATTTTGAGGATTGGTGACAAATCCATTGCGAAGGTAATTCTCAAGTATGTTGAGAGTCACTGATATGAAAGGAATGACTTTAAAAGTTGATCGAGAGGTGCCTGGGGTGGCTCAGTCGGTTAAACATCTGACTCTTGATTTCAGCTCAGGTCATGATCTCAGGGCTGTGGGGTTGAGCTCCATTCCATGCTGGGTGTGGAACCTGCTTAAGATTCTCTCCCTCTTTCTCTACCCTAAGTTGATTGAACCATGAGTAATTTTATTTTTTAATTAAAAGACTAATTTATGTAGTAACAGTCTTGGTTTTCTTAGCTGTTTGTGAAAGACATGTATTACTATTATTTTTTTACCCTATTGTTCTCTTTGTGGAAGTACATATATTTAAAAGCTTGGGCTACAAAGAACGGAATGACTTGTACTTTCCTTCTATCTGTCTGTGCTATGTCTTCCTAAAAGCCCATGCTATAGGTCCGTCATTTGTTTCTTCTCTACTTACAGATTCAGTAAATATTTATCTGTTGGGTGCTGGAGATACAGTGGTGAGCAAAAACAGACATGTAGCTTATGGTTGAATGCAGGAAGCAGGCATTAATCAGAGAATTACACACATAATTTACTGTAAATTTTAATGGTAGAAAGTGCTACAAAGGAGGGCTGCCTGATGCTTTAAAGGTGGATTACAGTGGTCAGGAAAGGCTTCCTTGGGAAGATAAAAATAATTGTGCTGAGATCTAAAAAG
Source organism: Ailuropoda melanoleuca (assembly GCF_002007445.2). Taxonomy (NCBI): domain Eukaryota; kingdom Metazoa; phylum Chordata; class Mammalia; order Carnivora; family Ursidae; genus Ailuropoda; species Ailuropoda melanoleuca. The sequence continues at coordinate 92,224,967 of NC_048222.1, read as the reverse complement.
CAAAATAGAGGTAAAGAAATGAAGCCAGGATGGGGGTGGGAGAGATTAGAGAACAGGGTTCCAGGCACAGGGAATGGCAGTGCCCAAGTCTTCTGGTGGGAGGGAGCTGGCCTTATTGGAGGAACTGAGGGGCAGCTCGGGCGCAGATGACCAGAAGGGTCGCGGTAAGAGAGAAGCCTGAGTGGGCAGGTGAGGCCCAGCATACTTAGGGCTTTATACATTTTGGACTTTATCAGGAGTTGTCATGGGAGGAAGCCGTCGGTAGAAGCCGTTGGAGAGTTTTAAGTAGGGCTGTGACATGATCAGATTTTCATTTTGAAAAAAACATATTTGCTGCCAGGTGGAAAGTGGATTGGAGAAAGACAAGAAAGTTAAATTGACTATTACATATTTAACTTGCTTCCTGGTCCTGCTCTGACAGCATTTTTATCTTTATTTATTTTTAAAGATTTTATTTATTTGAGAGGGAGTGCGTGTGGGGGAGGGGGGGAGCAGCAGAGGGGGAGGAAGAGGGACAAGCAGACTCCCAGCTAAGTGCAGAGACTGACGCATGCTGATCCCAGGACCCTGAGATCAGGCCCTGAGCTGAAACCAAGAGTCAGATGCTTAACTGTGCCACCCGGCCATCCCTATTTTTTATTTTTATTTTTAGTACTAATTATTTTTTCCCAAATTTTTATTTAAAATCTAGTTAACACTTAGGGTAATGACAGCATTTTTAATAAGTGCGTTTTCATTTTAGTCTTTGGGCGAATATATAGTTGGGATCATCCAGCAGGTTTGGCTGTGCTGTTTTAGTTTTTTAATTCCATTGTAACAGTCGTTATGAGAAGGTGAACTGTACTGGTTACTAAACAGAACTGAAAGAAAAGAAAAACAATCTGGTCGTTTTAAGACTGAGATCTTTAATGGCTCTTCTTTTTCTTTGAAAAGTCCAGAAAGACTGACATTTTCTAGGCTTGTTCCCATTTCCTCCCCCGCCTGTGGGGTGCGGTAGCTGTAGTCTTTCAGCTGGTGTGAGTAGCTCTCTGTGGACCCAGGCATGACTCACTGAACTTTAGGGCAGGTGACACCTTCCCCTGAAGTGGATGACCCAGGTTTGGGGACAAACTCTTTGGCCTTGGGCCAGCTGTTTTACTTCTTTGAGGCTGAGCTATAAAATGAGGGGAGTGGACAGGATGGAATGTAAGGTTTGTGGTGCTCGGACATTCTCTGAGCCTGTGAGATTTTTTTTCCTGCTTTACCTGCACCTCGTCCTGGGATTATTTAGCACAAGCCTTCCTGTACCTCTTTGTCCCATTTTGGGTGTGAACTGTATGGCTGTGAAATAGTACCTTGTTCTTTGTGTCACACCATTTTAGGAGCTAATGTGTCACCAGGCTGGTAGTTGATGCTGGTTTTCAGGACAGAGAATGACCTTTGAATAGCCAGAGGGTGTTGGCTGCCCGCTCTATGACTGTGTGATTGTTTTAATAAAGTCACTAATGGGTAGTGTTTTAAAAAATAAACTCTCTTTGGGGTTCATCAGAATCCTTTTTTGTTTGTTTGTTTTTAATGTCATTCACTTCTCTGTTACCCCTTATGGCCCACTGAGTAACTAAAAAAAAAAAAATCTCTAGAGAGGCCTACTCCTTAAACAGTTGGAAATCTTTTATTTCCTGCCATTGCATCAGCTTCCTGCTGCCAGGAAGGGGTAGCTGAGAGCGGGTTTCCTGATTTCTGGGAAGGGAGATCTTCCTTGTTCTTACCACTCTGCTCATGGGCCCTCACCTCTACCTGGTAGAATAACAGCCGTACAGTAGGGAATGTGTTTATGAACCTTTGGCTGATGGCAGTGATTGATTTTTGTTTTTGTTTTCTTTTTTAAACAGGAGGCCCAGATATAGCTACATGTGCCAGCCCAATAAGAGCTTGAATAACTTAAAATTACTTGGTTTAAAAAACCCTGCAGTCACTTCTAAACAGTGTATTCAACAAGTATCCGTAAGCAGCTGGTTCTTCTTTGAAATCAGCTCTCGTGCCCGAAAGGCTGTGCAGGCTGTGGGGGAGCCAGAAACAGTAACAGACTTGGCGGATTCCCTGCGAGTGTCTGGATTGCTGCAGGAGATGTCCAGAGAAGAGGATGAGGTGGTGGAAGATAGTGGGCCAAAGATGATTTTCACAGGAGAAATCTACAACGGTCCACAGAAGTGATTTCTGCTGGGCCTCATGGCGAGCAGTAGGATTCATACAAAGGACAGGAGAGGAAAGGGAGTTCCGGCCTGTATGATTGCATGAGCTGGGGAGCAGATAAACAGAGCTTGTTGGATAAAGCAAATCAAGAGTTCATGCTGGGGAGTCTGTGCAGACAAGGCTAGGAAGCGGGAGAAGGACGGAATTGTGCAGGCTTAACTATCGTGACGAATTTGGACTTAATCCTGTGGGCAGTGGGAATCAGGGAAGGTTTTTGAAAAGAAGAGCAGCATTGTAAGATTAATGATGTTGGAGGAACAGCCTGGCAGTGTGGTGAAAGGACGGGTCTTTTTAGCAACACATCTCTGGCAGGAAATTCAGCTCTTTAAGTTTCCCTAGCATGAATTGGCGGGGGTAGGAGTCTTTCAGAATACTAACATTTTCAAAATCAAATCAGTAGATCTTTACAGAGTGCTTATTATGTGCAACACACTGTATTGGGTTTGTGGAGAAGACAAGCAGACGAAATCTCAGACATGTTTTATTGAGAGCAGTATGCTGTGGGCTTTTTGAGATGACCAAAAAAAGGAAATGTCAAGAGGTAGCATTTTGCCTTCACAATACATTTAAACAGAAAAACTTCAGTTTTGTAGGTTACAGGATAAGACTGTATTTGAGCTTTAAAACTTTCAATGACTATTAGTTGGGGCCAACCTGTTACTTGTTTAGAAGGAAGATAACGTTGATCCTTAACTTCTATTTAGGAGTTGTAAGTTTTTAGTAAGGATAAATCATATGAAGCAACTAAAATACTCCCCTGTACACCACATAAAAGTCACAAATATTTATTGGTTCAGTTATAACAGCAGTTTTTACGTTTCCAACAATAATTTAAACAAAAAAGCCTGAAGCGCTCTCTTCAAGGAGTGCTTATTGTATTTTTCCTCCAGGACTTTTAGACATTGTGGATCCAGGTCACTAGTGAGATTAAATTATCTGTTGTGCATCTATGAAAAATTTGAGTTGTGGCTCTTTAGTTATTTGTATTTTGTTGGTTAGATGGCGAGTGAATTAAAGAATAAACTTAAGTGAGTTCGTCTTTCTCTTCATAGCTTTATACTACTGTTTTTAAAAGAGATTTTAGGAAATTACATACGATGTGAAATTTTTTTAATGCTCTAATACCTGTTTTTTTTCTATGGTAAAACATTGTGAAGTTCTTTTGTTTTCTTGTTGTACTAGAGTAGAATATAAAACATTCCTTGAAAGGTAGAGCAGTTGGGAAGAGCCCCCAAATCAAATAGACTTGTTTATTTAGAAAATTTAAGATACAGTTTGAAGCTTCTTGTCTCAGTTTAACTGGTAATCTTCTGCAGTGTTTCTTAAGCACATGTGATTGATCTCTTTTTAAGTGGTGTTTATTGAGCATGGATAGAATCATTCAACATTTTAAAGAATATGAAGAATGGATAGTAGTGAAGCAGTTTACTGATCCAGTTTGTTTCTTTTCCCTTTCTCCATGTTGTTGAATACTTACCACAGGTGAGATAGTGTTCTGTTTCAAAGCTAGCTTTCACTAGGCCCTCTTAAATCAGCAAATGAGAAGATTTTACTCTGGCTTTTTTTCTTTAAATTATTATAGCTAAGAGTATCTCATTTATTTCACCAATGGAAAAAAAACCTTTTAATGGCGTTTTCTTTGTATACATCCTACATTTTCTACCACATAGGCTTTTCATCTGCATGTTCAGAAATTCCTCGCTCTATTACTTTTCCCCCTGAAATCCCCCACCTTCTTCATTTCTCTGTTCTGTCTCTCACCAGCTTTCCTATGTCCCTAATATCTTCTTTCACTTTTATTTCTAATTATTCTTTCCATCTTCTCTCATCTGTGACCCAGTGTTCTTGCAGGTGGTCAGATCTGGAGATGTCACCTTCTCTTCTCTGAGGTATTTGGTGATGCACTGTCCCTTCCCCCCGTGTCTTCCTGTGGCTCTGTTTTGTCATTTTTCACGTCATTCTGCTGTCTTGATTCTGTTTGAAAAAAATAATATTCTCTGAGATCCTTTAGTAGTTTCTGGCATTTTCTAAGTCACTGACTATAGTAGTTTTCCCTAACTTTCCAAATTGACTTCACTTCCTGCTTCCTTTAGAGAATCTCAGCAGGTGCAGATCTGTTGAGGAGGCTGTGCTATTTTTCAAGACTTTTACTATAATGGTGAATCTTACTAAACCCAACATCTAGGTTTTTCCCTGTGCTTAACTGCCACAGAAATTCAAATTCATATCAAAATCAAACCATCATGGTTTTAAGAAGAAAAAGAAAGAAGACAGTGGTGACACTTGTCATGATGGAGGTCATGATGGAGTTCTGTTGCTCTTCAAGATTATTGACGTTATAGCCAGATTGTCAGTTACAGGAGGTTTGGTTAAATATGACAAAGTCAGCAAGGGAGGCCTTTCACCTTTAAACCAGCTCATCTCCTGACCCCACCTCCCTTCGTGCCAAGGACAGTACTCTGTGATGCAGCCATGTCCGAAACAGCAGCTCCGTGTCTGGCTCATCCTCAGGTTCCTGGCCACTTTTTAATTTCCTTGGCTTCTTTCCCTCTTTCCTTGATTTGTGACCCCTTGCCTTAATTCTTTTTATGTCTTGGTCTTGTTTCTTTATCCTAACACCCAATGCTGTTCCAGAGATGACTTTGGGCCCATTCCTCGCTGTAGTTTGTGGTTTGCCCTTGGACTCTGGCTGACAGCTCATCTCACCGGCCTGGTGCTTTGGCTCTTCCTCTGATGCCACTCCATGTGGAGGAGTGCCTCCAGGTTTTCCCTGGAGCCCGAGGAAGACAGATGGACAGATGCCATGTGATCGCCCCCACTTCCAATAGAGAGTAAATTCTTGTTTTATGTGACTACTAATTACTTTTGACCTCTCAGAGCCGGATGGCCTGTTTTACTTTGAGAAGATAAGTACACAGCAGTAATAGGTTTTTCCAGCCTTAGGAATTGGTCACTTTATGTCAGAAAACTAGAGGACGTCTTGGTATGTTCAGGCATGTTTCATTAATTTCCAGAACAGTGTTTTTCCCGAGAAGGACCAATTTGCATGATGTTGTTTCATTTAGGAGATGGAATGCTGTTCTTTTTTCTGGGCAATTTGAGTTTTACACATGACCTGTATAACTCTTCTCCGCATTTGAGCTTAGAGGCAACTGCCTTTGCAAAGCCTCCTTAAGGTTGGGCTTGGCCTCTCTTGTGCGTTCCCAGACACGCCACACCTGCCCCATCTGAAAAGTTACAGGTTCGTTTTTATAATTCTCTGTTAGCTTCTTTGTTTCTCCCCACTCAACTGTAAACTGCTTGCTGTTCATGGACATTACGTTGCTATTGTAAATGAGCGTAGTGTGCGCTCACTTCCGCAGCAGATACAGTAAATGAACATAGTGCTTGGTGCACAGTAGCCACTCTGGATATTTGACGAGTGAATGAATAAATGCACATTTTGCTAAATAGCAGCTATTTGTCTTGTTATTCTGGAAGACTTTTCCTTCTACAGTTCATTCCGTCATTAGATTTCAAGTAATAGGACTATGAACTCAGATACTTACCATGCTAGACTCTGGGTATGGGCTGCTAAACACGTTGCTCTTTTCTTCTGTTGCCAGACTTTTCATTTGTAGCTCATGCCTCCTCACCCAAAAGTTATTCTGCTTCTTATGAACATGCACGTTTGAAAAGAGTTAGGGGCCAGACTCAGACACACACTGGCTGAAGGAAGAAGTTGGTCAGATCTCTCTTGTCTTTAAAATATGGTATTGCTGGAGACAAAAAGATAAAAAAATGAAACACTAGAACTAAATATGTTATTGTTTTGGAATGTGACCCTTAGACTCTGTGTGACCCAACCTAAGGTGTGGCTGCATGCTAATTTGACAGTGTTTTTACCTTATTAGTTAACTAACATCAGCTAATAAGCTGGGAAGGCCAAGCTAATTATGTGACAACCAGCAGGTGTTATGCTAGGTGGTTTCGATCAATGAGTGATTGTAATTGAAGCTAAATGTAATTAATTATGTGGTTTGGGGGTGTTCAAGTGTAATTCCACTTAAGTTCCATCTTGAAATTAGAGCATTAAGGATTACTACTGACAGTAGGAAATAGGCATCAAGATGTACTTGACTCATGTTTGAGTTGTGTCCAGATGCCCTGGTCATTATAGGAACACCTGGATGGCCCCATTCTTGAGAGGCTGTGTGCAATTCTGCTGACCTTGACCCCTCCCTCTCCTGCTCTTCTCTCGCCCTTCTCTCTTTCTGCTTTTCTTCTTCCGGGGTTTCCCATGGTGCTGTGCCGCTTCAGGTCTCCACAGCACATACTGTTCTCTCTGCTACAAGTTCTCTTGCTCCTTCTCCATCCCGCTAATGCTTACTTGTTTTTAGAGCTCAGCTTAAGGTCAGTAGCTGATGGAAGGCTCTTCCAACCACTCGTCTGATTTAGATGCTCCCATAACACCTTTACAGTGATGTTTTCCACTTTATCCTGTAATCTTGGCACCATCAGTCGTTTCTGCTAGACAGCTTAAGGGCAGAGATGATCTTGCAGTGTTTTGTTGAATTTGATTTTTCTAAATATTCTTGTAGAGGTAGTGCTAAAACCTACTAAAATTAGGCCTTTTATAAATTATATATAGAACTTTAAAAAATTGTTTCTAGTATATAGTGTGTCAACTAATAAATTGGTGTTATTTGATTTATACATTTTATTCCCTGTTTTATTCAAGCTTTACCAGGTCTTGCAACCACACAGCTTTAGTTGGTTTTGTGTGGTGGTTAAAAGGCTTTGGAACCAGACTCCATGGATTTGAATCCCGGCATTGCCACTAGTGGGTACTTACGGCTGTTTGTTCATCTTTAACCTTGACTTCCCTAGCTATACATTTGGGGGTAAAAATCATAATAATACCTACCTCATAAGGATTGTGGTGGAGTCTAAATTAGGTAATACATGCGGGTAAAGCTCTTGCATAGCGTTCTCCTGAAAACACCGCTGACTTTTCCCACCCTGGTTACTTGTGAACCTGTGGAATTCATAGACTTGCTGAGTGGTTTTATACTCTCCGAGCAGACCACAGTGGAGGAATTACAAATGGGTGACCTTAGGCCACTTTTGATGACTCTACTGTGGGTCCTGCCTGATGTCTCATACAGCATTGTGAGCCATTACGTTGACACCCATGAGCCATACTTCAGTCTAAAGGACAATTTGAGTCTAAAGGGCATAGCAAGCTTATCAGCAGTGAGGCCTGGAACATACTTATCACCAGTGCTGTGGGACTCCTTTTTCTTAGTTTCTCCTGGACTGGAGGGAAAATAGATGCCAGTAGGATTTCCAAAAACCTTTGGTGTGAACTCCACAGAAACAAGTATGCAAGCAGTGTGGAAAAGTGGAAAACTTCAAGGACTTGGTGAAGCTCATGTGAAAATGTTGCTTGTGAACTCCTAGAAAATTACAGAAGCAGACAGGCCACCCTTGTAGGAAATAGAATAGTGGAGGAGGGGACCAAGTGTGACCTGTGTGTGCTCTACACATAAATTCAGTGCTTGTGTATTTGAGGTGTGGAAAGGACTTTGGGTTCACCACACCTGTTTCAGTCATTACTGACATGACTACTAGTAAGGCCTGTTTTATAGTTGGAGCCCTCTTGCTTGTTCTGGAAGAAGCGTCAGCACCACTTTTTGCCAAAAAGATACTCTGTGACATTCTTACTTAGCTGGAGAGTCTCATTGAGCAGCTTGTGTAGAATGTAAAAAGTGTTCACCACATGGTTTTGAATGACTTAAAGTGGATATTTCAGAATTGGAGGTATAATTATGTTTGCTGAATAATGGTTTGTTTTAAGGTAACAAAATGCTTTTTAATTTTGTATGTGGTAATGTTTTTTAGCCTGGAGGAATGAGATAGTTTGCACTGGTAAAATGTTCTGATTAAGTTAAGCATCAAATGTCGTATATGCCTTTTTAATAGCAGGTGTAATTGAATATAATTTTACCTCTGCTTGATGACCAGCATCATTTTAAGTATCTTTTTTTTGGGTACTTTGACCCTATTTGGTTTTCTACATATGTTTTATTTTGTCTTCATCTTAATGTCAGACTGTCATCTGCCACTTCTGCTGATGTTGTTCTTAATTCAAACAACCTCCCCTTTTATAATCCATTGATGGTTTGCTGCCAGTAATTTACTTTAGGTTGAGAAATCAGTAATCAAACTGGGAAAGATTTCTCTGTTAAACAAAGGCAAGATTCTGAGTGCGGGCCCAATGAGTGTCGCGCATTTGTCAGGACTGTTTTCTGTGTGCTTCATGTTTAGGCATTCTGTTTTAAAGGATGGCAGTTTTATTTATTCATTTTTAAAAAAGATTTATTTATTTTATATATAGAGAGTGCATGCATGAGTGGGAGGGGCAGTGGGAGAGGGAGAGAGAATCTGAAGCAGACTCTGTACTGAACGCGGAGCCCAAAGGTTGGGGATTGATCCCAGGACCCTGAGATCAGGACCTGAGCCGAAACCAAGAGTCAGCCGCTTAATTGACTGTGCTACCCAGGCATCCTAGAGATGGCAGTCTTAAAAGTTAGCCTCAACTTCAGAAGAGTGGGCTTTTACTGTAATATATTTGCACAGGATGTTCAATACATTTATTATTGGTATTATTAAATTTTTTTTCTCCCTCTGCTTTGTAAACAGTCAAAATTTGCTGTGTGATGTCACAATTGTGGCTGAAGACATGGAAATCTCTGCTCACAGAGTGGTGCTGGCTGCCTGTAGTCCTTATTTTCATGCCATGTTTACAGGTATGAAATGTCTTAGTTATGGATGTTTTTTAAATATATACAGATCTGGGGTTTTCTCTCCATATTTTCTTTTCTTATTAACATTTTACTTTTATGAAATTAAGTATTGTAATGGAAGTAAATGCTCTTGCTTTGTTTCAAATTCCTTTTCCTCATTGTTTTTCGTTTTTGTAATCATGTTGTGTATATGTGTACATTACATTCACATACTCAAAATTTTATGCTCAGTTTTCCCCCTTTATATTTATGTTTACATATATTGGCTCAGTTTACTTTCCTGCTATTTATAACAACTTTTGGCACTTCGTTATTTTGGCAAAAGAAAAGTGCTTTTACTGTTTCCATTTTTTCAAATGATTCTCTCATATATTTCACTTAGTCTTCACCATGAATAAAGAGATGTTTATTTAATGTCCTTTGACTTGGATACATAAAAAAAATAGGGTGGACACTTAGGTAACTGTAAAAATATATAAAATGATTTCAGTACTTCTGGAAAAAAGTAATTTATGCCTGCAACACTTGAAGTCCTTAACCTCATTCTTTTTTTTTTTTAAATTTTATTTGTTTATTTGAGAGAGAGAGCGTGCTCATGTGTGTGAGTGCACGAGCAGGGGGAGGGGCAGAGGAAGAGAGAGAGGGAGAAGCAGACTCCCCACTGAGTCTCATGATTAAGCCTGATGTGGGGCTCAATCCCAGGACCCTGAGATCATGACCTGAGCCGAAGTCAGACACGTAACCGACTGAGCCATCCAGGTGCCCCCTTTACCTCATTCTTAAAGAAAAAAAAAAAATTTAAACGTGTTACTGTACAAAGAAATGAAGCTATTATCTGTTCCAGCAGTGAGCTTATAATCTTAAGAGTATTGGTAGGACAAACAAAATAACTTACAGATACAAATGTAGTTATACCAAAAAGCACAAATACAAAGCTATTCATACTTTAGAAGTCATGAAGTATTTCTTGTGCTTAACATTTTGCTTAGATACTTCAAGGAATACAGACCAATGTAAGAGTGCTTCTTGCCCCGGTAATGATATGCACACTTTAAATATGCAGTAGTGTATGGAAGATCTGAGCCTAGAGCAGTGATGCTGATGGTAAGGACTGTGATGGGCAGCACTGAGAGAAGGGGATCTGACATTTCCTGAAACCTGATAGGTTTAAAGGGCTCACACAGATGATGAGTGCAGAAGGCCATGTGAAGAGGATGGGCTTAGTGTTTTAGGAGCAGAGGAGAGTCTAGAGCCCCTAACTGTTCAGACTGTTGCAGCCTTGCTCTTCCTGAACAGAGTTAAATAATGAAGAATGTAGGAAGGATAGCAGAGGAGCTGTGAGCCAAGTTGGGAGGGTGCCTTTAGCTGAGGCTGATTTGGTAAGTCAATACTGATAAAGTGAGACTAGTCAAATTTTTATGTCCTGGGGTTCATTTTAGTCTCGAGGTTCACATCTTATTTATTTCTCCTGGACAGTTTTCTCCACAGAGTCTCTAGGCTTGTGAGAGGAGGGTTCTAGCTGGAATGTGTTGGCCTTATTTAGGAATTCCCTAGTACAGTGCTGTCCCCTGTAAGTGGCATTCTCTCACATGACACTGCTGTTGCTACTTCCTTGTTGGAAACTATGGGAAACTCATGTCATCAATTTATGCTTCAGTTTCCCCATCTGGAGAAGAGGGATGATCATATTACCCACCTCCTAGGATTTTTGTAAAAATTAAATGAGATCATGTATGTGAATTTCCTAGTAGTTTACTTGGCACATGGAAAATACATAATTAATTTTGGCCGTTATTATGGTTATAATTATTTTAATTGAAGGATAGCAGACAGACAATGTTACATTAGTTTCAGGTGTACAACATAGTGATTCCGCGTCTCTGTATGTTATGCTGTGCTCACCACAACACTAGCTGCCAACTGACACCATACGACAGTATTACAACACCATTGATTAGATTGCCTGTGCTGTACCTTTTATCCCCATAACTTATTCATTCACTAACTAGAAGCCTGTATCCCCAACTCCCCTTCAGCCATTTTGCCCATCCTGCTACCCTTTTCCCTCTGGTAACCACAAGTTCTCTGTATTTATGGATCTGTTTCTGCTTGTTTGTTTTGTGTTTTTGATTCCATATGTAAGTAAAATCATATGGTATTTATTTTTCTCTGTTTGACTTACTTCATTAGCGGGATACCTTCTAGGTCCATCCATGGTGGCTCAAATGCTAAGAGCTCATTCTTTTTTACAGCTGAGTAGTAGTCTATTATATCTATGTACCAAACCTTCTTTTTTCCATTCATCTATTTGATGGCTGTTTGGGTTGCTTTCATATCTTGCCTATTGTAAATACTGCAATAAACATAGGGGTTGTATATATTTTATATATATATTATATATTATATTATTATATATTATATTATTATATATTATATATATTATATTATTATATATTATATCATGTACATATTTTTTCAAATTAACTTTTTTGAGGTTTTTTTTGGTAAATCCAAAATATATAAAGAACTTACACAACTCAACCCCAAAAAACCAGATAATTCGATTAAAAAGTGGACAGGGGACCTAAATAGACATTTTTCCAAAGAAGACCAGTGATGGCCAGTAGACACATGAAATGATGCTCAACAGGAAAATGCAAATCATACCTGTCAGTGTGTCTAGAATCAGAAAGACAAGAAATAGCAAGTGTTGCCAAAGATGTAGAGAAAAAGGAGCTTTTGTGCACTGCTGGTGGGAATGTAAATTGGTGCAGCCACTATGGAAAACAGTACAGAAGTTACTCAAAAAATTAAAAATAAGCATACCATATGATCCATTATTTTTCTTGTACTCTAAATTTCTAAATATCTTTATATTCTGTAAAAGGAAATTGAGGAAGCCTTAGACTAGACTATTTTTTTAAAAGATTTTATTTATTTATTTGAGAGAGAGAGAGACAGAGATAGTGACAGAGCACAAGCTGGGAGGAGAGAGAGAAGTAGGCTCCCCATTGAGCAGGGAGCCTGATGCAGGCTCGATCCCAGGACCCTGGGTCATGACCTGAGCTGAAGGCCGACGCTTAACCAACTGAGCCACCCAGGCACCCTGACTAGACTATTTTTTGATAAATGTTTTGTTTTCCACAGAGACAAAAACATAGTGATGAATTTAAAACTGCAAGATCAAGGTTAGTTTCCTTTCCCTTCAAAGGCAGCACTTGAGTCTCCAGTCTCCCTGAGCCTTGCATGTCCAGAAACATGAATGCTGGATAGGGACAGAGGATCTTGTTATATCTTTGTCTTCCTTTTCTGTTTACTTTATGATCTAATGATCTAAACTACATTTCACTTTCCGTCTTTTTTTTTTTTTTTTTGGTCTAATGGGTGTGAGCTTTGCCTAATGATGGGAATGAGAGGCCCTGAAGATATTCTGATTCTATCTATAAGTATTACTAGTTGTATCTCAGTTAACTGGTGGGTGGGTACTTCTTGCAGTCCAACCTGTTTCTGACTGAGGGTATACCTTCTATGTAGTCAAATTTCAAATGGCGATGTACTAAGGTAGATGCAAAATAGGGATACTATATTAATTTCTGATACATATAAAATGAATACCTCAATTGTTTTTTCCCCCCACAACTTTTTTAAGGCATATTTTACATGTTATAAAATTTACCCATTTCAAATGTAGTGGTCAGTGATTTTTAGTAAATGTATTGAGTGGTCATCACTGTAAATCAATTTTGGAACATTTTTATTCCTACATTAGTGATTTTGAGGTTCATCCATGTCATAGTACGTATTATGAATTTGCTTTTTTATTGCTAAATAGATACAGTTGTATGGATATACCACATTTTGACTGTCCATTCACCAGTTGATGGACGTTTGGGTTGTTTCCAGTTTTTGGTTATTATGAATAATGCTGCTATAAATATCCATGTGCAGTTGTTCGTGTGGACATTACTTTTATTTCTCATGGGAGTATATACCTAGGAGTGGAATTGCTGGGTCCTATGGTAAATTTCTGTTTAACTTAAAAAAGACGACCATGCTGTTTTCTGAAGTGCACTATTTTACATTTCTACCATTAATTTATAAGGGTTTCCATTTCTCCACATCCTTGACACACTTGTTTCTTTCTTTCTTTCTTCTTTTTTTAACTTGTAGTCGTTCTAATGGGTGTAAAATGGCATCTCTTGTAGTTTTAATTTGTACTTCCCTAATGACTGATGATTTTGAGCATCTTTTCATCTGTTTACTAGGCTTGACTTTTATGGTTCTTTAGCAATAGATGCCATTCACCTTTCTGGCAATCTTTGTACATTTTCTACTTTTGAGTCCACTGAATAGTACATCATTTGTCAGAGATTAGGTAAGGAAGATAAGGGGATTTGGTCTAGGTGATTTAGTGTACATACATTTATTTACGTTTTGCTAGAGTATGAATCCATTATTTCTTTTTCTTTTCTTTCTTTTTTTTTTTTTTTTTGGTCTGAAGCCCTGTTAAACTTTATTATACAAAATATAGTGAGACCAACCAGTAGACCTTTGCATGTTTCCGATGCATCATATATTTTGTGTATTTAGTTTCTTCTGCTTCGCTGGTAATCAGAAGTGTTTGCAATGGCACAGGGCACTACCTACTTTTCTTTTGTTTTCCTGTGACTCCCTTTTAGGAAATGGGGAATATGCAGATGTCCTTTTTTGGCCCTTGTTTTTAATCTCTCTATAAATTGTAGGGGAATTTTTCATTCCAATTATATCACCTAAAAAACAGCTCTGTTACTCATCGTAATTCCAAATATTTGGGTAGAGAAGGGAGGTGAAAAGTAATTCTGTGATATATCACAGGTTTTTACTCTGTGAAGTATGGGCCTATTTAGAGCAAGGCTAGGTGGTTTAACTGTTACTTGAGAAAGCGTATATCAGATTGGGTTCCTGTGTTTTTAAATTACGTGTTACAGATGTGGCGTTTAATATGCTATTTCTCTTGCAGATACATTTGAGGCTTATTTAATGTCACAGGCTAAAATATCTGACATCTAGTGGGAAATATTGAATTTTTATTTTTACTCCTTTGTTTTGTGCTTTTTGATTATTTCTTTTGTCATATTGAACATGATTCAGTAAGTTAGACTAGGAAAAGGTAGATTATCATTTGCATGATTAAGAAGTGAGATTTTTAAAAAGTTGTTTGCATGGTTATATTTGTCTAAGATTCATGCTTTCCTTCATCAGGGAATGTTTATTGAGCATCTTCTGTGTGCTAGGCATTATCCTAGGTTTGAGGACTTTAGAGATGAACAAGACAGGTAAGTCCCTGTTCTCATGATTCTCCTTGGAAGAGGAGGAAAGGCTAGAGAGTAAATGCAAAGAAAAGATAATTTCTGATATTGCTGACTGCTGTGAAGAAAATTAAATAGGATGTTGTGCTTAAAGAGCCTAAGTTAGGATGCCTTAGTCTGCACTTAACAGAAACTCCACTTAAACTGATTTAAATAGTAAGGAAATATATTCTCTCATAACTGGGAAGTAGGCTGGACACCAGGTGTGGTCAGATCTGCAGCTTGAGAATTTCATCAGGTATCTGCTTCCTTCACTCTCTCTCTGCCCTCCTGTCTGCAGTAAAAATGTTATTCCAAGGTTGCTTCCCCTTGTGAATGCAAGATGCCTATCAGAGTGAACCCAACATCTCAAGGAATGAAAGGAAGGGAGTGCTTTTTCTTTTTTTCTCCCTTTTAGGGTCTAGTAGACTTTTTCCAGAAGTTACTCAAACTAGACCAAAACTGGCAGGGGAATGCGGCTACCATGTTTGCCTCAGATTAGTGGTCAGATTGGGGAGTTATGTACCATGACCATCAGAGAGAATGGCTGGCAGGGGCATCCGGGTCAGCTTGCCAGAATGAAAATACCTGTGTGTCAGTAGCTTCTTTGTAACTCAGGACTAATGACATACAAAAAGGGCAATAATGATTAGATTACAAATGAACCTGAAGAGTAATGGAGTAAAATTTATTTATTACGTGTAGCTGTAAATTTGCCATTCACTGTTTAGCGTTTCAGCCTAGTAAAAGATTTTGTAAATACTTTTATGTTTTTCTCAGATATTTTTATATGCTAAACAATAACTAATTCTAATAAAAATAGAATCGTAGGATTTTTGCATTGAAATGGATTTTAGGGTTTGCTGTCTTAACCTAGTCACTTTTTAGAACTTTAGAATCATAAATAAAGTACCAGTTTGTGCTGGGTTTCAGGAGCCTTGATTAAAGGTCTTTGAGATGGAAATGTTTCTTTCTTTCTTTCTTTTTTTAAAAGATTTTATTTATTTATTTGACAGAAAGAGACAGCCAGTGAGAGAGGAAACACAAGCAGGGGGAGTGGGAGAGGAAGAAGCAGGCTCCCAGTGGAGGAGCCTGATGCGGGGCTTGATCCCAGGACTCTGGGATCACGCCCTGAGCCAAAGGCAGACACCTAATGACTGAGCCACCCAGGCACCCCGAGATGCAAATGTTTCTATCCACAAATATGTCCATAAACTTTTACAATTTGGAGGACTTCATTTTTTTTCTCAAAAAAAGTAGAAATGGTGCAGTGTTCACTAGTGAAGTACTTAGCTTGGCTTGGAATGTTTAGTGTATGTTCAATGAATGTTGACTGAAATCCTTCATAGCTAGAATACCCATGTTCAAGACTAATTCAAGTGTTAATTATGTTGAGTAAAGATGCTACATTTTAGGTGGGCACATGTTTCACTTTTTATTCTTCTAGTCATTCATTTATCCAACCAGAATTAATTGGGTATCTCTAATAGGTCAGGCGTTGTGGGATACAAAGATGAGAAAGACATCTTGCTCTCAGGGAGCTCAAGGATTCAGGTGGGGAGAGCTAAGTATTATTATGATGAGTGGATTTGCAGGAGGTACCCAGGTGTACCCAGGGCGAGAGCCTAACCCAGGCTTGGGCCACTGATAGGAAAGCCTACTTGGAGAGGAGCCAGCTGATGCTTGAAGAATCAGGATTAGCCTGGGGAATGAGAGCATGGGGAGACAAAGAGGACAAAGTTCAACAAAGGCATCAAAGCAGGAGATTGTTTGCTGCATGTGGAAAACTACAGAAAATTTCTTCTGGATTATTTTAAGGCTAGAAGTGGGAGAGAGGAAGTCGGATAGTGAAGCAGGGACAGGATGTGGAAGGGGCTCCCATGCCTGAACTAGGAGCAGTTGGAGGCCTTTGAGTACCATGGTCAGATCTGTGAAGTCATCCAGGGGGGCAAGGAAAGAATTAGGAGGTTGCTGTGCTGGTGTTGGCAAGATGTGGTAGGACCCCAGTGACATAGTGGCGGAAGGGATGGAGAGGCGAGGGGGCATCGATTTGAGATGTCTCCGAGGTTCATTCTGAAGGTTTTAGTGAATGATGGGATGGGTGGGTAAGGAAGAGGGGAGAGTCAAAAGTGCCTCTCAGGATTTTAGCGATGATATCTTTGTGGATATCCTCAGAGCTTCATGGGTCTACATAATCAAGATAAAGAAGCAAAACACCCTAATCTGGAGACAGACTTTGGGAAGTTAAAAATGATGTGATATAAACTCTGTATAGTATCACTGGATATTTTTTAAAATGCATTATCAAAAGTAAATCTCACAGAACCATAGTGCTTAAAGATTTCCTCTATAAACATAGCAAAGGGCAATAACTCAGGTAATATGTAACAACTAGAATTAGATCTAAATAGCTTTTACAACCCTCTTTATTTTTTATTTTTATTTTTTAAATAATTTTTAAAAAAGATTTTATTTATTTGTGAGAGAGAGAGAGAGCGCTCAAGCAGGGGGAGCGGTAAGCAGAGCGAGAAGCAGGTCCCCACCAAGCCAGGAGCCTGATGTGGGGTGCCCTCGGATTATGACCTGAGCGGAAGGCAGACGCTTAACCAACTGAGCTACCCAGGTGTCCCTCAACTCTCTTTAGTATGTGCTTTAATTCTCAGTATTTACTGGAATTTTAAAACTATTAATGAAATCTGTGGCAAACTATTTGTTACTGTTTTTGTAGACTAACATGAAACATAAAACATTTCTAAAGGAGCAATGATAGAAATTGAATTTGTTGAAGGCAGATACAATTTTCTGGGGGAAAGAAATCATATTAAGAATGACACAAAAGGAATATATGAATTAGCAAAGTATATCTTATAGCAATACCTTAAAAACTATAATATTAAAAACTGCTTGGCGTAGGACTAATTTTTCAGTCATATATGTAAATTAAAGTCAGACTTGTTTTTGTCTAAGCTAGATCTTCCCTAAGTCCTGAGAGCTGAAATCACTCCTTGAGAACAGAGTACATGGCTTTATACTTGTGTGGCCCCAGACCCTGCAGGGCTTTACACATTGCTGGAGCCCTATAGGTGAATTAGATGTGGCCTCTGTCTAAAGTCCAAGTCTGCAGTCCAAAGTGTCTTCACTTTAGAGATGCTTTGAGATGATACAAATCCCATCTGTCTACAAGATCCAGAGAGAGTAGGATAGAGGAATGTGCCTTATATGCGGATGACGAATTTTATTTCTGTATTTCTCAACCATTCCTTTTTCTTCCCTTTTTTTTAGAGGGAAAAAACGTGCCAAGGCAACAGACACGTAACCCTGCTGTATAGGCATATATACCTCTTTCTCATTAACTATCTCCCTTCCCTTGTAATACCGGTGGATGTTCCCCCACCTCTCCCTGGGAGGTGGCAGGATACTTTTGAGATATTTTGGCTCTTAGGAGAACAGCGTCTTTCTGAAATCTTGTCAGAAATAATCTCCAGGGAAGCAAGCAGTTAAATGTACATCACTGTTATTATTTTTCTCCTCCTAGGGTTTGTGTTTACAAACGAATTTTGTGCAATTATGGATTCCCATAGGCTTTTCTAATAGCTTATGGTCGCTGACAGTGTACCATGGCTAAAAAAGAAATGAACCTTCAAGAAATCCTGAGGCTGTTATGTTGTTTTTCTTTTTTTTTTAATAATTTTTATTTTGTTATATCAGTTGTTATGTTGTTTTTCTAACAGATGTTGAATCGAGGTGAAGGTGGGGGTGGCAGCATCATTTTGATGCTGCTTCTTTTATTTTTGAAACCTAATGGAACCAAACCTTTTCGCTAGGTGTCTCATAGCACTCAACATAATTTTTAGACTGCCCTCCTTGTTTTAAATCAAAGTTTTCTTTTCCCACCATTCGATAGTTTATGTTTCCCTATGTCTTGGGTCATTTTATGTTGTCCACACATAGGTGTTCAAACCTGCTGCTTTCTCTCCCTAAGTTCCCTTCTCTTTTCTGTTTCCCTGTTTCTTTCCTCAACAGAGGGTCTTTTTTACGATCCTTGCATGTTCAGTTAGTTCAGTGAGTAAAGGAGAGAGGTCTTATAGAACTTTCTAGCAGGCAGTGAGATAGAAGAGTATCTGGCTTTAGTAAGAAAGGCTGATACGGAAGTGACTTAGGTTCGTGGATGGAGTTACCAGTTACCACAAATGACAAAGAGGAATAGAACTTGGGCTAGAAGACCTCTGTAACAAGCCCTTGTCATTGACTAACCCTTTTGTGAGCCCTCTTCTATCTTGCATTCCCTCAGCAGCTTCTGTAGTTTGTGTCCTAATTGCTTCCTGCCCGAGGGTCGTGCTGTCCCCAAGGACAAAGCCTTTGTGTCCATTGCAGGCCACCCGCGCCCATGGCATCCACTGCAGTGCTTGTTGAACGAATGCTGCTGACCGAGTGAGTCCTTTTTAGCAAGTGCTCATTGCTATTAGCCAAAAGGGGTAACATTGTGACCCTTCTAGTCATGAGTAGAAATCCAAAAAGAAAACAAGATGCCCACAAGCATGGACCAAAAAAAGCGTGGACAGCATCAGATACTGAACCTAATAATGCCACAGGTGTTATAATTGGCACGTGGCACGTTCACTGTTTTGATGTGATTTTCAGGTACAAGTGGGTAACAGAAGTACATTTTATGGTTTGCTCAAGTAAGCTGCTAGGGGAGGTAATGGAATGTTTTAGGCCTGCAAGAAGTGCCTGATCGTGTTGCCTACAAAATATGGCGAGTGGCAAGAAAGTAGCATTGGTATTTTCACAGCAGTAGCTTACTGTAGTGTCACTCTTCCTTTTTTGTGTTTTAGGTGAGATGAGTGAGAGCCGAGCAAAGAGAGTTCGAATAAAAGAAGTAGACGGCTGGACCCTGAGGATGCTGATCGATTATGTTTACACTGCAGAAATTCAGGTTACGGAAGAAAATGTACAGGTGAGAGTAAACACCTCATACCATTTAGCTCTTCCTACATACCAGTTTTTTTAAATCAAAAGAGCGTACCCACACCACAGGATACTTTTTGTACCAAAATAATGAAATTCATTGTTAAAACTGAATTTCTAGGGGACGTTTGGAATGATTATATCTTTCTAATGATGTTTCTGATTTCAATACCTTTTATAGTCTTGAAGTTCCAGTCTTTCAGTTCTCTGAGTGACACTTGTTTGTTTGTGAAAACACTGTCATATTCATCCATAACTACTGATTGATGCTGCCCACATTTCTCTATTCCCTTGAGGTTAAAATCTACAAAAGATGTTTTTGACTATTAACAGTCTTTACTTCTTTTACTATTACAGTATCTTCTGAGATTCTAGAATTTAGCTAAAATTTGACATTGCATTTTCTTATCTTCTTTAAAGAACAAATGTTATATATATATATGATGTAAATGAATAATACAGATGTATATAGTGTAGAAGGTGAAAGTGCCTCTTTTAAAACTGCCCTTCCTTTCTTGCTCATCCCAACCCACACACATTGATCTATTCTTCTGCCCCAGAGGGTAGCTGAGTGTATACCCATACACTCACACTCGTGCACAGTTTTCCTGATATAAGTATTTTTTTTACTACGCCTGTTATTCTGCAACTTGCTTTTTTCACTGTACAAAGTATCTTGAAGTTCTTTACACATCAGTATATGGGGGCCCAGCTCCTTCTTTTAAATGTCATCCCATATTTTAATCAGCATATATGATTTTTCCACCTTAATAAAAGTACTGCGGTGAATGAAGATTTTTTTATTTACATCCAAAACTTCATGGAATAGATGTCTCAAATGTAATTGGTGGATCAAAGGGTCTATGCATGTTTTAATTTTTGATAGGTATGCCAAATTGCCATCTGAAAGTTTATATTTATTATTATATTTACTCCTTCCAACAGGTAAACTGTGTTTTGAGGACAACAAAAAGAATTAGGACTAACTTCTTAAGAAATAATCTCTGAGTTCTACTTTGCTTAGATAGGAAAGTGTGGGCTCAGTCTTTTGTCCCTTGTAATTAGTTGAAATATGGTAGAAACTTTTTCAGTTTGGAGACTGAAGTCTTTGGATGTTAACTTGTTCAGACATGGTGTTATTAAGTCTGAAATATTGGCAGTGGTGAAGCCTTCTGGTGATCTTTCCCAGGTGGCCTCATTTGCCTTTGTTTGGAAATCCAGTTCATGAGGTAAGGCATTTGAAACAACCTTGGTTGATATTAAAGTCGTGTATAAAGGTGTGAATCAACTGCTATGTGAACTTTGTTTTTAACCTGGAGGAAAGTGTTTCATACATACCATGAGGTAACAGTACCACCATGTCATCACAATCTGATTTTTTCTGTATGGTTATGCTAGTTGCTAGATTTGGGGGCATTGTTTTCAACAAAACATTATCTTGGTTTTCTTTTTGCTCCTTTTTTAAAATTCATTTGAATTCATGGGCCTCATTGTGCCCTGTTTCTGACCTTCAACCAATGAATTGCTGATTGTCATAATCTGTGACATGGGGGAAATTTGCAGAAGATGATTTAGGCCTAAGAGAATAGACTGTGTGAATTCAGCCCTCAATGCTGTTTGTAGTAGTTCTTGTGGTGGAGACATAGGCCTATAAGGAACTGGGAAAACGCCTCTCATGTTTCTTTTAATAACTATCACGTTCCAGTCCTGAAATATTAGTCATCACAGCCTTTCAGAAAACCTCTTGCCATGCTGATTTGCCTTTTGTGTATATGGTCAGCTCCTACAGGAATACATTCAAAGAGTTGTATCTGGCAGACTTGCTAAATGCTTAATATTTGTGTAGTTTTTATTTTGGGGGGGAATGGGGAAAGAGAGCATAGGGATACCTTGGTATGCATAGCCTCATTTATAGTCCATTGAAAAATACTTACTTTAGAAAAGGCAGTTTGGAAATAAAATTGATTAAAGTAAGTTGCCTTTTCCATAACAAGTATTTTTCAGTGAAATACAAAATAAGGGTTTACCTATCAAGATATGCCAGACTGCTCTCTCCTCTATTTTGTTTATTTTTGTCTGTGTACACTCTGTTGGATCTTTCTTATAAGCATCATTCACCTTAGGGAAGGGAGTGGTATGGTGGAGGTTTGTGCTGTTCTTGTTAAAGTTAAGCTAAAATTTCAAATGGCCCCAACTGGGAGCCTGCTCTGAGTATATCTGTTTTGAGAAAATTGATAGTGGGGATAGAACTTTCTGTAGTTCAAAAGTTTGTTGTTGTAGGTATATTTTCTTATTAGACCTAGAATCAAATCTCTGGTCAGGGAGGTAACCTCTCTTTTAGTAAGTTTCTGTTTTAGTAATAAATAATAAAATATGATTTTTAGGATAGCAGATATCGTAGTGTTTTACTTTGGGATTGCATGTTTCAATGTAGAATCATGGTACCATAGAATGTTGAGGTCCAGCTGTCTTAGTCAGTTGGTGCCAGAACAGGACCATCACCTTGGTTTCCCTGATTCCTAGTTTTGGGCTCCTTCTGTGATACCATATAGTTTCCCATTACACAAATTTAAAAAAAATATATAACAGCTCTTTGAAGTGAAGGTTGAACTTTGAGTCAGAATGAGGGAATGAATTGGTTTGAAACATTAACTCCAAAAAAGGAATAATTATTATTGTGTTATATAAGTAATAGGACTTTAATTCTTGGCTCTTTAGGGTTGCTCTGATTTTTTTTGATGTTGCTGTTTTTTTGTTAGGTTTTTAAACTTTGGTTTTGACTTTAGGTATTTGCTTTTATTTATGGCAAGATTGGGGAATAATTTGAGCCAAATGAATTTGTTTGTGTGTTTTTTTAAGAGGGAGATAAAAGGATAATATATATCTTACCGTGATCATGCTTTTAATTGGACTTTTTTTTTGTTGCTATTGAGTAATTTAAATTTAACTTGTTTCTAGAGTTTCCAGTCAAATTTTATAAACATTATATAGCTGGGAACAGAGAAAATGAAGTCAAAGGCTATTATAAAGTAGTTTTTAAAAATTGGTAGCATCATGGGGCACCTGGGTGGCTCTGTCCATTAAGTATCCGACTCCTGGTTTCAGCTCAGGTCGTGATCTCAGGGTTGTAAGATCGAACCCCACATTGGTCTCAAGATTCTCTCTCCCTCTTTCTCCCCCACTCCCTTGCGCTCTCTTAAAAAACACATGCACAAACAAACTCAAAAACTGTTTAAATTTGGGGGCGTCGTGGATTCCTTTGAGAACGATGAAAAACTGTGGACCCTTTCCCAAGTAAAGTGTACACAGCCATTTTTGCACAGAGTTTTGCATACACTTTTAGAGAGTTCATTTACTTTGTCTCCCCCCCCCCCACTCTCCCACGGTTAAGAATACTTAGCTGGGTATGTGTGTGTATGAAGGGTTTTTACACAAGTTTATTTTCAGCTATGTGCTAGGCATTTTATATATGTCTCGTTTGATATTCATTACCTTATTAGATAGGTATTACTCCATTTTGCAATTAAGGAAGCTCAAGAAGGTTAAGTAATTAGTTCAGTATCACATAGCAGCTGTTGTCATTAACTAGTGTTGCTTTAAAAAGAGAGTTTATAAATTTGAAAATAAAAATATCTTTATAACCAAAAATATTTTTTTCATTACCTAAAAATTATTGGAGGTTTAACTCTTCTTCATTTGATGTGTTGATCAGCATTTTTGAAGAATCCTAAAGCAACTTAAATTTTTCAGAACATTTACTTCATTGCTAAATTTGTGGTTTTGTTACATACATTTTGACTTCTCAGCTTTTGGGTATTTATTTTGGCTTGCTGGAAGTAGCTAAGAGTTTTTTTCAGTTATGTAAGTGTGAAAAACAAAGGTAAGGATCTTAATAGACAGTGCCAATGTAGGTAAATACTCTTATTTCCAAATTAATATTATGAGCGTTCATCTACAAGTTCTGTCTACATTAGAATTTTTCTCATTTCAGAAGAATTTAAGAAGCATCTGATAATTATGAATGGATAGGTTTTAAAGAGTTCAGAAAACTTATATGTTGCATAAATTGAAATTATTTGGGTTAGAAAATCTCATCCTTTTAGAAAAGGAACAGAATTTAAATGAGAATTTTTCAAGAGACAGAATTAATTTTTGGCAATAAACACACGAGAATGTTTTACACAATCTCAGTACAGTAGAAAATTCAACATAGTGTGTCCATTTTGTTGGTGGTGTAGGGCAGGTTATTTTTGTTTGTTTCAAACCAGAAGCGCTCATAGTGTATTGTATAGCGTTTTACCAGTGAGGCGTTCCTAAAAAGAAGGCATCAGAGGGAATGGGCATCCACGGTAGGAGACCTGTTCACATGGTTGACCACTTAATTAACAAAAGGCTGTTAAAGTGGAGAAACCATCAAAAAAGAATACATGTATACCCCAAATACTTTATTTTAACCTACAACATGAAACTGTACAATTGTATGCTGATCTTTTATTGTAAAACTAGTATGGTTAGCTGCTTGGAGAGCCATATCCTGTTTTGTACATATGACATCATAATGATGGAGCAGCTCTAATTTTCTAGTTTTTAAAGAAGTGCAGCAAGAACTGAGACACTTGAAATCTCAGTGCAAAGTCATCTTTGAATTATACAATATCTCTTTCCTTCCCCCATGTGTAATTTGAGAAGCTTTTTTTTTTTTTGCAATAACACATTGATCAAGTCATTCTAAAGCACTCAACTTAGTTTTCATAGAAATAGCTTTTTACACTTATATCTCATTGGATTATATATGTTTATTGAAATTATGTAATTTCAATAACAAGTGCAAGTGTCATAAACAGATTTGGGAGTGAAACCAAAATGTATGAGTTGGTAAAATGCAGCTCAGCTGGGGCAGAAGTGTGCAAGCATACTAGAGAGTACAAAGGGCATGGGAGATTTGGTTAGTCAGGTGAGCAGGTGAAGCAGAGATTGGTAAACCAATGCTTTTGGTGTGTATATTTCTGCATTGTTTAGATAAACACTGAAATGAGATACTCATTAGATGGATATTTATTTAAAATGGATATTGAAGACACCCTATCAGTTAAGCAGACTAATGGATTATCTGCTAAGTCTTCAGTCCTGTGCTTGGTCCTGATGCTACAAAAAATGAACAAGATTCAAAGCATAGTAAATAGAGTATAGGTGTTGGCTTTGCTATTGAAATACCACGTAACTTTGTCCAAAGTTCTTCTCTGAGCTTTATTTTCTTGTCTGAAATAGGGGGATAAATTCTGTTCTTTCTTATGTAAGAGCTTGTGAAGCATCATTCATTAGATAACTGGTTTATGTACAGGTGAGACATGCTGGGACCTCACTAAAAGCATAGTTGGGATTGAGGCTTGGGCCAGGAATGAATGTGGCCAAGAATAGGGGCACCAATCTAGGAGAGCAAGTGCTCAATAAGTAATTTTTAATTTATTTTTTATTTTAATTTATTGATTTTTGAAGATTTTATTCATTTATTTGACACAGAGAGAGAGAGCGCACAAGCAGGGGGAGGGGGAAAGGGAGAAGCAAGCTCCCTGCTGAGCAGGGAGCCTGATGCGGGGCTTGATCCCAGGACCCTGGCAGATGCTTAACCAACTGAGCCACCCAGGTGCCCCAATAAGTATTTTTTAAATAGAGGGCAGCATGTAATCCGAATGAAAGTGCTCCAGGATGACTGACAGATTCAGGTCTGAATGGGGTGCTGCAGGAGGCATGGCAGCAGGAAATCTCGTGGTGGTGGTGGTGGTGGTACCTGCTGTTAGGCTGATGAGAGTGTCTTTGATCCAGGAAGAGCTGCCCTGAGTGAACAGTGAGTCAAGCCTACAGCCCCAAGCTTGCTTGTCTAGAAAGAGACTTGGTAAGCGCTAGGCAATTATAACATCATAGCTATGTAAAGTTGGGATGGTGGACGGCAAATCAGGATCTGGGGCCATGCTCAGTTGGGTAAGCCTTTAGGGCTCACAGTATGGCTTGGTAAGCATTAGGATGCTTTGGGGAGCACACCACATTTAAGGCAGCAAGATTAATGACAGACTAGAAACATTGGTTGGGCACCTAATAAACTTCACAGTCTTGGTCAGGATTAGTTTAGGACTGAATTGGACTGAACTTGAAGATCTAATAAGGCTTCTAACATTTTCAGCTAGATGAGGCTAGATCAGGTAGGATTAATAACCTTTTTGCTTCTTCTTTATACATGGCTTGCTCTTTCCTTTCTTACTTCTAAAGCTATTGAGCTTGCCCATCTTTCCGTTGCCGGTGTTAATCCTTATGAATTCCAGTTTTCACTGGTAGTTCATTAAAAAGTTTATGGAGCATCTATTTTATGCCAGGCAGTATTCCAGCTATTGGTGAAGCAATATCAAGTAAGACAGACAAGGCCCTTGTCCTAAGAGCCTTCACAGCCTGTTACTTTACAGGGTAATAGGTATTTCTTGTGACTGTATAGATGTGTATGTTAACCAGTGCGCATCATTTCCAGGACCTAGGACTCTATGTGATAGACTTCTAATCAGAGGATTGTTTAGTGAGCATGAAATCATAGAGAAGGGAGGTTACTTCAGATGGATTAAGAAGGGCCCTAATGGACTATCCTTCTACTACAAAACACATCTCTAGTGACCAGGAAGTTGATTGAGTGCTATCAGATCCAATGCCTGTCTCCCCTGTGTAGTACCCAGAAAAACTGACAAGTGATTTCTCTTCAGATGACCCATTTCTGAACATTTTATTATGTGGTGGTTGTCTTTTCTTTCTACCTCCGGGCCCTTGAGGCTGTAAGGAACTAGTGGCTCATTGAGGCAAGGTTTCTTAATTAGAGGGTAGGGCCCCAGTATTTTGAATTCTCATCTGTCTCCATATGGGGATTAAATAATAGGAACTATTTTGCACTTCTGTTAAAAATGATTTCTTCTGACAGAGACTGTAACTATACACTTGGCTATGCTTTAACTTTAATTACAGTCACAGTCCAGATCTGCCCTTTAGTTATCTTGATTGAATGACCATTTTCCATTCTTAGCCACACAATTAGAAGTTGCCCATGTACCAAAGGAGTTCAGTAGCAGGCTTATCTTCAGGGTGAGCAAAAACGTCTACTGAGCAGTTTTGTAAATGTTTTTGGCTTAAATAAAATCATTTTAATGAAGTATATAACAGTGTATATTTAAGTTACTGTTGAGCAACTCAGAAAATAATAAGGAGCCTCCTTAGATTGGCTCTCTGCTAGAAAACTTTCATGGGCTAGTGGATTCTAGCTGATTATTGTATTAGAATTCAGAGCTCAAATCTTGAATTTAACCATGGACTTTAAGAATGGCCTTGAGTAAGACATTAACCTTTCTGTTTTTTAGCTATTATAGATAAAGCTGATAGTGCTTAGACACTTCACAGAAATGCTGTGATATATGAAATATGCCAGTTAAAGCTTATAAAAACATTAAAGTGCTCTATAAATTTTGAGCATAAATAAGAAATGGGCAGCAACATAAAGTCTTGTGACCATGAGGAAGAAGAACTCACTGAGATTGTTTGGGATTACTGGGTAAAAAAGAAATGGCTCATGCAACCTTTCCCTCATTTTTTATATTCCGAATCAGGATATATATTTGTGACCAAAAAATAAATCTTAATTTGCTGTAGATTTCTTTTCGCCCAACAAGACTTGTGTATTTGGGTTCGTGTGGAGACAGCACTCTGGAGTGATTGCAGTACCTTCGTAACACCCTTTTCCACTGGTTTGACAGGCAGTGGTTCAAGAAAAAGTGATGTTTTTCTTTGGGTTATGGAAGCCTTATTGTTTTTCCATTTTCATGTTCTGTTTCTCTTATGAGATAGAAAGTAAGTTCTTTGTGACTAAAAGAGTTTGGCAGATGATGTGCTTAAATTACAGATTAAAACTTTTTAAAAAACATAAAATGTGATGAATCAAACTTTCTGGATTAGTGGTTTTTTATGGGATAGCAGTGGGAAATTATATCATTGAAGTGAATTTATCTGACATTCTAATACCCAGAAAACTGTTAAACTAGTATGTTATCACCTTACCAGAATAGTGATAATTTTGGTTCATTATTATCCAAAGGCACAAAATGGTGAATTTCCTTTATATTAATAATTACTATAAATTTAAAAATTATTTACAATTGAATTTTGGTGTTAATTGCATTTTATTATATTTGAAGTCTGAACTTGGTAATCCTCATAATTTTAATCAAAATACTTGACCAGCTAGAATATATGTTCTTCAGTCATACCAGTTAAAATATGTTCCACTCTGTATAAAAGTATAGAATATTTTAATATTTAATTATTAATTTAATATTTAATTATTATTTAAAATTTAGTATGGAAGAAGCCATTGGAGGTCAGCTAGTTTGAGAAAAATCTATAGGGTTTATCATAAGAACATGTTAAAAACTAGATGGACATCAAACTTGAAGTGATTTTTTTAAGTTTTTGTTTATAGAAAAGCTAGTTGCTCAAGAAATATTAATAACTAAGGTATTTGTGGCTTTATATTATTAAAATATATAATTTTTAAAGAAGATCTTATTTATTTTTCCAGAGAGAGAGGGTGAGAGTGAGAAAAAAGAGAGAGAGAAAGAGAAAAGCGTGCAGGGGGAGGAGCAGAGGGAGCGGGACAAGCAGATGCTGCACTGAGCATGGAGCCCAATGCAGGGGTCGATCTCAGGACTCTGAGATCATGACCTGAACCGAAACCAAGAGTCAGATACTTAACTGACTGAGCCACCCAGGCGCTCCTAAGATATATAATCTTTGAAGATGTCCACGGTTGAGTCATTTTGTGATTGATATCTTCAGTAGCTTCATGTGGTATATAAAAGGAATTTATCTTGATGAGAAAAATGACTCCATCCTGATTATGATCTAGCATCTTATAGCAATGTTGTGATTTGAGCAGGGACAAGTTAGATATAAATCAAAGTCCTTATTACTTGGATTTTTTTCTTCATGTTTGATCTGTGCCTCATATTGTTTATGTTTGGACCCACATGGGGCAAAGCACATCTGTGTCAGGCTTGCTACCAGTGTTCAGGGTCCTGCTCTCCAAACCAGTTAGGTGGTGATAACCTAGAGTTGTTCAATTATCTGTGGTTCTGGCATATTTGGTTTGAAATAAGCCAGAGGTTTTGTAAATCCTGGCGTTATTGACCCACAACTTTAAAAATTATTATTACCTTTTGGACCTCGATGTCTCAATTCCATTGTCAGGTTAGTAAAAATGTGCTTCTCATCATCTAGCTTAAATGTACATCTAGCTTTCCCTGGTTATATGATTTATGAAAATTTCATTTTTGTGAAAATAGAATATACCTATATCACTAACATATATTCAAAAGTTGTTTTAAATTAACTTTACAAATACTAGTATAGAAATTTGGTCATGTAAATACATTTGATATATTTTCCTTTTATTTTCTTATTTGGGGTTCTATCAGGATTATTATTTTTAATTTTAAAAATTTGTTTCATAATTTATAAATGCCTTCCACTGACTTCTGGTGAATCTTAGTGTAGGCCTAAAGCACTCACTTTTTTTTTTTTTTTCCTCTGGTGGGCTATTGTTTCCATGTTCAGTTTGCTAAGTTTTAAAAATGCATACACCATTAACCCACACCCAAATCAGGATATTGAGCGTTTATAACCTCAAGCCTCTTCCTAATAAATCTCTCACCTCTGATTCCAGGCAACCACTGGTATGATTTCTGTTATAACAGATTAGTTTGGCCTGTTATTGAACTTAATATAAAGAGAATCATACAGAATGTTTTCTTTTGCGGCTGACTTCTTTGGCATAACAGGATTTGTGAGATTTATCTGTGTTTCTGCATGTTCCAGTAGTTAGTTCCTTTTTATAAATGCTGAATATTCTATTGTATGGATTGTTTGCAGTTTAGCAGGATGATGGACATCTATTTAAAGTTTTGGGCTGTTATGAATAAGACTTAAGGCACTTTGATAAAGGACATTAAGAAACACATATTCTGTAATTAAGCTTTAGTTGGGGTCAGGGAGAGGCTGATCAGTAAGGTGGTTAAAGTTATTTAATTGCTCATTAAAAGGGATTTGATTTTTTTTTTTTTTGCTTGACCTGTGCTTTCTTATCATGTATTTTCTCACTTTTTATTCTCCAGCAATAATTTGATTTTATAATCTCTATTTCATGTCAAGCCTAGGTTGACAAACAGAATTCGGAGATAATACATGAATATTCGTTACAGACAGGGTTGGAAGGAGAGAATATATAATCATGCACCTGAAGCATGAGAGACTATGGACTCTGAAAAACAAACTGAGGGCTTCAGAGGGGAGGGGGGTGGGGGAATGGGATAGGCTGGTGACGGGTAGTAAGGAGGGCATGTATTGGTGCACTGGGCGTTATACGCAACTAATGAATCATCGAACTTTACATCAAAAACCAGGGATGTACTGTATGGTGAATAACATAATATAATAAAAATATTATTATGAAAAAAAATTATGTTAAATAGAAAAAAAATAATCATGCAACAGAACAAGAGTTGTTTGTCCAAGGAGTAAGAGTATATAACGCATGTGAGTGTTGGGATGTGTGTGTGTGTGTACGTGCATGAATGGGTGTCCGTGTGTTTTGCTTTAGCATTATATTATTGGTGAAAACAAAAAAAAATCTTTAAAAAATATTAGCAGTCTCTTTGGTTTTGAAAAAATTCCTCTGGAATAAACTTGGTAATCATAGGAGGTGGGGAGGCTGTGAATAATATAAATCAATTTAGAAAGAAGATGAAAAAGGAGCAGGCATAGACAAAAGGGCAAGAGGAAGAGAGTAAGCTAGGAAAGACCAAGAAGGAGGAGAGGAAGAGGGAGTTGTATGTGATAAAGCAGTACAGTGCACGGGGCAGTGGAGACAGTGAAGGTAACTTACTTTGACAGTTGTGTTTGGCAGTTAATTTGGCAGTTACCATCCACAGTTGTGAATATATCCATGCAGCACTTTTCAAAAGCCAGAAACATCATTAGTCCCTGTGCTAAGACTCATATCTTACCTTTGTTGAGAATCTTGGGCCCTTAAACTTGCTTGCTTTTATTTCAGTTTTTAAAAAAATATTTTTGAGGCCTGCTGACAGTTCTTGTTGGTCCCTGTTTTCTTCATTAGACAGTGGATTGATGCCTCAGTCTCACCACCCTAAACTAACCAGTTTAAATTCTGTGTTGAAGGTGGATGTGGAGTCAGTGATAGTCTGTTAGTCTGTTCTTTATTCATGAAATTCTGAGGTTGTGGAAAGGAAGAACTCTGGAGAATACAGTGGAAATACAAGGGGAATTTTGATCTATAATAGGCATAAAATGCATGATCAGTTAGTCAAGAGACTAGTAGTCATGTTTTTGATTTGAGGTGATTTTAGAGAGGCAAGACTAAAGGAGAGGAAATAAAAGTGGATTAATGCCCATAAACAATAACAGAAATAGAATAAAATACTCATTTAGGGAAAAGGGGCTGCCTACCTTCCATGTTCCCATCTTTAGTTTTTATAGCATCCTGGACAGAGAGTTGTTTTTTTAACAACTCAGAGAATTGCAGCTCAGGGGGGGTTAAGTGATTTTCTTGGGTCACACAGTTAATATGGAGCATGTCCAGCATTCAAGACCAGAGTTCTCATTCTTGAGCTTGTGGTATGGTTTCCATTCTCCATTCTTTTCATACTAACTCCATTCTGCCCCTGAGGCTTTATAGGAACTCAGTGACAGATTGGGGATTAAAATCTCCAGCGCCTCTGGACTTCAGACTTTGAGATCTGAAGACCTGTTTGAAGGGCAGGAGTGCTGGGATGATGGAAATTACACATGCCCCTGCTAAATGTAAGCACTGCGTATTAGAATCGAAGCTCTAGGCTGGCTGGTATATTTGTCCATTTTGTTGACTGCCATATCCCTAGAACCTGAACTAGTGATTGGACCCTAGACTAGATGCTCAATAAATATTTGTTAGGTGAATAATGGGGAATGCCTATAGGACAGGCATGTTTGATGAATAGGCCCTGTTTGATGGATAGAAGCGGAGCCAGGCAGGAGGTCCTGGGAGAACAGGAGAAAGGGAGCCTGGGAAAACATTCTGCATTTTCTGGGCTGGGACCCAGGGGCAGGATTTCAGCCTCTGGGACATCTGGTCCATGCACAGCGGAGTCGGGCTGAGTTATTGATGCCCACTAGGGAAGGATCCTAGTTAGAGGCAGGTGGGCTGGAGCTGGGTCTGGGAAACAAAGCATCAAAGTGCCTAGGCTCACATTAGCATTGACATGAAGTTGACTAGGTTGAGCTGCATGTAGTTAGAGCCCAGAGATGTTCCCTGTGATTAGAGACAGGATTGGATCCAGACCCAGTGCTGCGAGCTCTAGAGCTGACAGATGCGAGGGCAGGGAGCCAAGCTGTTGTTAAGAAGACCTGTGCACTGCTTTCTTTACTTATGTCCATTATGTGTTAGAAAAACTAAATCGTGTGGAAATGTTCAGTTATGTGTTTTTTCTGTCTCTGTCAACATTGTTTCAGTAACCAAGTTCATTGAGATCAAAGGAACTTGACGTCTATTAAGTTTTTCTAATATAATCATAGTTTAGAGCTAGCTGTGTATCCATCTCATTTTATAATATTGTATGCTATTGCAAATATTTTAGAGATACTAGTTTTTTAAAACCATTATTAGTCTTGTCATTGATTATAATTTTTCATCATGTGGGTTTAACATAATTCACCTAATTTTTGCCGTATTGCTAAATCTGTAGTTGTTTCTGTTTTTTTCCCTACTCTTACAAATAATACTAAAGTAAAATTTGTGGATGTAGCCTGTTGTTTTTTAACTGTTTTCTCAGGGTAAAATTTCGGGAGCAAGCTTCCATCATCAAAGGCTTTAAACTTTTATATTTTTTGGTAGCTCTTGATGAATATTGTCTATTTCTGTTCTAAAAGAGTTGACTAGTTTACACTGAAGGCAAAAACATGATAGGGGCCAAGGCTTACTACCTCTCGGCCTGAATATATGTGCTTGAAAATATCAATAGTTGGGTGCCTGGGTGGCTCAGTTGGTTAACTGTCTGCTTTCGGCTCAGGTCATGATCCCAGGGTCTGGGGATCGAGTCCCACATGGGGCTTCCTGCTCAGCGGGGAGTCTGCTTCTTTCTCTACCCTTTCCCCTGCTCATGTTCTCTCTATCTCACTCTCTCTTTCAAATAAATAAATAAATCTTTAAAAGAAAAGAATATCAATAGTCATAAAATGCTCTCATGATTTTAATTTATATTTAATAGCCAGTGGGGTATCAAGTATATTTCCCATTTTTGTATGTGGTGTTTGTTCTTTTTCGAATTGTCCCTGATTGTGTCTTTTACATAATTTGATCAAAAGAGAAAACAACCTTATGCCTGTTGTAAATGATCTGGCATAGAACATGATCTTGTGAGGGAGAAAGGAAATCCTGGCATTCTGTTTCATGGGATTGAGTGTTCGATTCAGTCCAAGAAGAAACCTTGAATTAGAGCTAATGTGCTCCTTGGCCATGTGCTAGGCACTGTGTTGAACAGTAGACCAACTTATTTTTTTTTTCCAACAACTCTACAAGGTAGGTGCTATCTGTGTTTATACATTTGAGCCACTGTGGAATAAGTGAGAGATTTTAGAGAAAAGTTAGGTTAAAAAGAATGGGAAAAGCAGCTGTAAAAAGGATAGTAGAGGAGGGGTAGTTTTCAGCCTGTGGGAAAGCCACATTGCCCACATATTTCCTCTTTCTTTACTACTTTTGCCTTTCTGCCTCGTTTAGTACACCATTGGAAGTGACCTCAGTTATGAATGTATTCTGCTTAGGAGTCAGCCTCTTTTAAAACTTTAAATATCTCTGGAAGGGATTTGTTCTGGAAGTTGATGCGTTATTAACCATTAGTATGAATTAATAATAAGATGGTTTTCCTTTTGACTCTGCTGGTTGTAGCCATCTCAGTTGATAGAGCTTGGGAATGGAGGTGTTGGGAGGAGGGAGGTGAGGTAAATATAGTTAGAGGATGGAACACTTAGTAGTCAGGAAAGGCAGATCTGTGTGGGGAATCATAACTGGGAGCACAGAGCAGAGGCCAGCTCCTGGTGGTTGAGGTTTAGGGTTTTGAGATGTGGAAGTATGAATGAGGTGGAAGGATGCCAAGGTCAAACACTTCCTGTTTCAAAACTCTGTAGGCACCCACCCAGGCCTACATCCCAGAAAGAGGAAGGAAACTTTCTTTCTCCTTCTTTCCTGCACCCAGTGCCCCATAAGGTCGCAGCAGTCAAGTAGTAATATTATATTCATTGATACTGTGATTTATAACTATTTTTAATACTGTTTCTATGACTAAAAGAGTATCAAG
Organism: Ailuropoda melanoleuca; assembly: GCF_002007445.2. Taxonomy (NCBI): domain Eukaryota; kingdom Metazoa; phylum Chordata; class Mammalia; order Carnivora; family Ursidae; genus Ailuropoda; species Ailuropoda melanoleuca. Next base: position 92,191,226 of record NC_048222.1, on the reverse strand, counting down.
AAGCCAATTGAAAAAAATAAACTTGTGGAACATGACTTGTTTATAATTTGGAGACTAAATGCAGATTTAAGAAGATGTATAGTACCGAAAGTTGTAGGTTATATTTCGTAATGAGATTTTTTTGGTCCAGCAGCAATATAGCTTCTTTAAGTTGGGGAATAATTTCTTCCCTCTCCTCATGCCCTTTGAACAGCAGTTTCTCTGTTTTCAGGTCATTCCTGCCACACAAGGCCCTTGCTCTTTTTTTTATTTTTAAAAGATTTATTTATTTGAGTGAGAGAGAGCGCATGCACGCATGCTCTAGAGCGGAGGGGGGCGGGTGGGCAGCAGGAGAGGGAGAGTGGATCTCAGGCAGACTCACTGCTGAGTGCAGAGCCTGATGTGGGGCTCTGTCCCACAACCCTGAGATCATGACCTGGGCCGAAGTCAAGAGTAGTGGGATGCTTAACTGACTGAGCCACCCAGGTGCCCTCCTTGCTCTTTATTTTTTTTTATTTTTTTATTTTTTTTTTTTTAAAGATTTTATTTATTTGACAGAGATAGAGACAGCCAGCGAGAGAGGGAACACAAGCAGGGGGAGTGGGAGAGGAAGAAGCAGGCTCATAGCAGAGGAGCCTGATGTGGGGCTCGGATCCCATAACGCCGGGATCACGCCCTGAGCCGAAGGCAGACGCTTAACCGCTGTGCCACCCAGGCGCCCCCCTCCTTGCTCTTTAAACAAACAGGTGCTTCTAATATGAATAGGAAGTGGCTGGGAAATTAATAAAAATTTTCTTTTTAGCAGTACACTCACTATAAAGTTAATAGCGACTGTGCTGTTTTCATGTTTGCATGTTTCATAGATATCTGGAAATCTTGTGTATGGAACAGTCAGACCCCTTGGTAGTCTTTTCTAATAAACACACTGCTAATGGCTCAGGATTTAAAAGACTTACTACATAAATTATTTCCCCTTATGGAGTAAATGCCCAAGCTGAAAATAAATTGCAGATCCTAACAGCCAAGCAGAAGGAGTGTACTTGTCTTAGTGAAACATCTTATGTGTAATTTGGCTTGTCAAACAAAGTGAAGTAGGATGAAAGCATCTTACTTTAAAATGTGCAGCTGGTGTAAGAGTGTCACACGGGTGCTAATTGTTTGTCTCGGGTGTCTTCCATGTCTAGTGTTCCACTTGTCTTCTCTAATCAGTGGTAGCTTTCCCCCTGCTTCTTTGTTCATTGCAGAAGATATCTCCACAGTGTAAAATGTTCAGGCTTTTATTGTCTCCGTGTTTTGGAAATCACATCTAGGTGAAAATAAATTTTTCCTGTTTACCAAAATGATTAATTTGAAGTTATTTATTTAATTAGCTGGTCATGTTTTTTTACTTCATGTTTTTCCCAGCACTTAAAGATATTGCTTTTCACATGAACAAGAAGAATAATGTATAGAGCCTCAGAAGACTAGTTTGATGATCATAGGCCTTTGAGACTCATGGTACTCAGAGGACAGGCCAAACTGAAGCCATGTTGGCGAATGGTGGGTGATAATCACCGAATAAATAGCTGCCTTTACCATTGCTGCCTTGGCTAGAATTCTAGAGATCCAGAAGCTCATTCTTTTACTTGCTTTTCACCAGGACCATCTGAGGAGGCTTATGAAATGTGTCTCAGAACTATCTGCTTGGGGGGCGCCTGGGTGGTTCAGTCGTTAAGCATCTGCCTTCGGCTCAGGGTATGATCCCAGGGTCCTGGGATCGAGCCCCATGTCAGGCCCTTCTGCTGGGAGCCTGCTTCTTCCTCTCCCACTCCCCCTGCTTGTGTTCCCTCTCTCCCTGGCTGTCTCTGTCTCTGTCAAATAAATAAATAAAATCTTTAAAATAAAATAAAAAAAGAACTATCTGCTTGGGAATAAAGAGGGGAAGAATTTAGCCATCATCTTTCTTTGACCGTTCTCCATAGGTCAGGGCTGGCCCCACCAGCATTGTTTCTCCTGTGCTTCCAGATGGTACAGCTGTGAGTTTCCAGTGCATTCCCTGGGTGGCAAGCCAGAGAGAGGTGTGGTGGGAGATGGTGGGGTTGAGGCACTGTGAAGTTACATTTTCACGGAGGTGATCAAAGTCTACTTGGACCTGGTTGCTGCAGTGGTGGCTTGAGCAAGAGGTAAGGCTGAGAAGATTTGCAGTAGGACACAAGTGTCCCATATAGACACATTCTAGAAATAGAATTTGTATTTCTGGGTCAAAGGACATCCAAAATTGTATCTCTTTTAAAATGCAAATACCCAGGAGAGTACATTCAAGTTGATTCATTTATTATGCATCCAGATATTCTTCTAGTGCCTGGGGCTACAATGGAGGTAAAACAGATACGACCCCATGGGCCCAGAGCATATATTCTTCTGCAGGGAGAGAGACAGTAAACATGGGAGCAGATACATAAAATCATTTCTGACATTGGTAAGTGTTACAAAGGAGATGAAGTGGTGTGATGCTGTTAGTGGTAACCTGAAAGGGACTGAGAGATCATGGTGGGAACACCAGAGTCTGAGTGGAGAAGCTCAGGGTTGATAGACTAGAACTAAAGGGGGATGAGGAGGAGGCTGCTGGAAGGAGAGGTGAGGGCTTGACCCCGAGACACACTGCCAGCTGTATGTTTTTTCTTACGCCTCCATATAATCAAGAGAGATCTTTCTGTTTTTGGAGTGTGGCCATCCCTCAGTGTACTGTATGGGAATTAATCACTTCGATTCTTAGACTATATCATTAACATTTGTATTATATAACAAATGTAATTGCTTTTTCTTTGATGTTTTGGAATATACTTTAGATCTTAGAGTGCTGTAGGGTTATTTTCATCAATCTCAGCATTAATGGGGAAAATGGAGCAAATGGAAATTTTCCATTAGGTCAGAATGCTATGTGGCTGGAGGTTTATTGTGTCAATATAATTCCACTTCATATAAGAAGCAGCACTGTTCAGCTGTACCTTTGCTCTAGGGAGCTCAGAAAAATTAGTTTTTAAGGCATAAATTTATTCTTCAGACCTCTTAATTACAATGCCCAAGATATTTTTGTGACCTAAATAGCAAATTAAGAAACCACGTCTTTACATTGCTAGGTGTTTCCCACATTTGTTACTAATAGTGGAGTTTATCCACTCTGTAGAAAATATGCCGTGGGATTGCAATAGCCCCAGATTAAGGCACATCCTTCCTTTTCAGTGATACGCAAAAGCCATAAGAATCTGAATGACATCACATATTGAAAGATTAGAATACTAAATGTGACCTTCCAAATCAGAGATTTCTAAAGTTCAGTAATTTGTGTGTCACCTTCATGATTTTGCTATATTCTGTACTGCTGGCACTATTAAATATTAATGTTTTTCTCTACGTGGACTCAATTCTTGGTTAAATAAATGTACTTTAAAAAGAATATTATTGAAATAAATAGAGGGTAACTTTAAAAACCTACTCCTAACTAGTGACATAATGTTTATCTGGGTACCATCTAAAAGCATTATACTCACTCCGGTTAATGCAGCTCTGATAGCAGACTCGACCTGTCCCATACCAGGTGTGTGACCTTGGGCAAGTTACCCAACTTCTCCAAGCCCCTGTATTCTCCTGTGTATAATGGGGATAATGAAATATTATTGCCTGCGAAGTATTTAACACAATGCCTGATGTAGTAATTACTCATTAAGTGGAAGCAATTACAAGAATGTATTGTTGAAGTGATTGTTGTCTTTATTAGTCTTGCTGAAAAGAGAAGTATTGGAGATTTAGAAATTGGACAAACACTGCCATTCTGCATCTATGGAGAAGGCTCAAGGTAGCGGAAAGAGTCATAGGCCAAAGAGTTGGCAAATTTGGTTATATTCTTAGCTTTCCACTCATGATGTTTTTGCTGGCTATCTAATAGAGTAATCTAGAAAGTTGGTGTGCCCCTTGCTGCTTTCCTGTCTTCATCATGAGTAACTGATGATCACCGTGGGTCATGTTAGTAAGCCTGGGCCAATTATTCATTGTTTCTGAAGCTGTATGTAATTACTAATTAATAAGCTATTGAATTTTAGTCCTAGTAAAATTACATCATAAAACTGAGGCATTTTTTAAGGATTTACTGACAGAAGGGTATTATGAATAAACTTGTTTTATACATTTGACTAACACTTAAGGTATATTTAATATATATTGTTTGCCAAGCATGGGACCACTTGACTCATCATTGCTATTAATTAAAAATTATATGTGAATTTCTAGCAACAGAGCCTACCGTTGAAATAACTTTTTCTGTCCCTGGCCTACATATTCCACAGTTTTATCAATTTCATTCTCCTGATAAGGTAGATCTGGGCTTGGTAGTGGTGAAGTTGAAGGTAAGGAAGCAAAACAAAAATTTAAAAGCCTGCCGTAGCTGCTTTTTTAGATGGATATGTATATAAGTGAGGGCATACATGTGTATGTTAGCGTAGTATGAATCAGTCACTAATTTTTTTCACTTAAGGATATATCTTAGACACTGTCTCATTCATATAGCTTCCTCATTTTTTTGAATGACTGCAGAGCATTCCATTGAGTGGAGGGGATATAAGTGTTTAATCAGTCTCCTCGCAATGGACATTTAGGCTTGTTCCTAACTTCTGCTGCTACCCACAATAGTGTTCCAATGAATGTCTTGTGCATGTGAGATTTTGTGCATTTGTTAGAGTATCCGTGGGTTAAATTGCTGGGTCAGAGGATATGTGCATTTGTAATTTTGATTCAAATGGGCAAATTGGTTTTCAAGAACATTGAGACACTCCTACCAGCAGTGTATGAGTGGGCCCATTTCTGCTCAACTGCTTTTTCCCCCACAAGGCTTCTGTCTTTCTATATTACCACCAGTTTGAATACTACTTTCTCACACTGTATTGTCCTTGGGAAAATGCTGATTAGATGGGTGATCATTAGTATTTGTACAAATTTCACAGAGATTAAATTTTACACTGAAGACTGCTTTCTTAACTGTATGTGTTTGCTGAATTAAATGGCAGCACTGTTAAGCATCTTGGAATGTACTTTACATTGCTTTGGAGCACAATTATACCAGTAGAAAAACCTCCACTTTGCAAATTATAAACAACTTAAGGTTTCCATGGAAATCATTCTCATAATATAATGAAACACACTATACATATTATACAAAAGGTTTCTCTATATAAACAGCATTATTTGCATTTTGTTGTTCTTAAATTCAGAAGGAAAAGGCCGCTAGATACTGTTTTTGTATTTTTAGAGAAAATTAATATTAGTTGGGGAAGTTGCACTAAAAACACATGAAATTATTCTTTTAATCCTTAATTCCTGGCCATTTGATTGTGTACATGTGGGTTAACTACGTATGCAGCCTCTAGATTGAGAGGTAAAACTTCAGTGGTTCCTTTAAACAAATAGACTAGTTTGTGTTACAGAAAGACATGAACACACTCTTTCTTTTACACATTTAAGATTTATTACATAGATAGAGAAAACTTATAAAAGATATCCCAAACTACTGTTTCTTTTCTCTTCTTCTCTTTGGGCTACAGCTTGGCATATATGAAAGTCAATTCCTGAAGGAACTTAGGTTTTATTTATTTTTTTATGCTAATGTGATCTTTTCTAAAATTGACCATTGTTCTAATAGTTGAGGTTTATTTTTTTCTTTTGGCTTTTATAAAAGAGCAGCAGATGTTTAAGAACTTCTTTTTTTAATGAAGTTTTCCTATTTAATTTGACTTGCAAATGTGGTACTTAACATCGCTTCACACTAATTCACTTAACAAGAAAAAAATATATCCATTATTGACCTATTTGAAAAGCAGTTGTGGTATTGGATATAGTGTTTATAGTGAAGATAATGGTTAAATCCCATAGAAAACTCATAATTAATACAAAATCTCTTGGAGTTATTCAAATACAAATACAAATTAAAAAGTTAACATTAGGTAATTACCTTTAGTGTTTTCCTTTTTAGCACATATATTACATTTTAGAGAAACTGATTCTACTGAGACTATTGAATTTAAAATTGTTCTGTCCCCTAAGAAAAGCAGTTTGTTGTGTTATTCAGACAGTGGAAGAGCAAAATGAGTCTTTGTTGTGGTATGTATTACTTTGGGCTCGTGTCTTCCCCGCGAATCACTGAAGGTCATGAGTTGAGGGGAAAAAAAACATTTTCACTGAACCATAGCACCACCTAGCATCCTAATAATTTATGTTTTTAAAATTCAAAGATACATTTTGTTTATTCTTATAAAAAAGAACCATTAATCTAATATAATCTGATATTCTCTTATATTCTTCTGACCAAGAAGGGATCTTTGAAAGATTCTGTAGAAATTATGGGGAATGTGGGGCATCACCTTTTTTGCAAATAATTGTTCCATTACTTTCCATGGAGCGTTTGGGTCTGGATGCAGATTTTAAGTTATGGCAGCATGTGTTGTGATCTGTCTAGGAGTGGTAAATAGTGAGTGTTCCTCCATCCACCTGCCTCACGGGACTGACTTGTATGTTGCAGGTACTTCTCCCAGCGGCTGGTCTGTTACAGTTACAGGATGTGAAGAAGACCTGCTGTGAATTTTTGGAATCTCAGCTTCACCCTGTCAACTGCTTAGGAATTCGGGCTTTTGCTGATATGCACGCATGCACAGACCTCCTGAACAAAGCCAACACCTATGCAGGCAAGTGAAATAGACCTCGGCTGAGTTTGAGATGAGGAATATGGAACGGTTGAGTTCTGATATGATTCTGTAGTGATTTCCAGAAAGTTGTGTCTTGTTTCTGGATCTGGACTTTATAAAAATACATTTAAAAAAGTAATGTATCACTGCAGAATTGAAGCATGTTTACAAAATTCTGAACTTAAAAAAAAACTCTATAAATTGGTATTGGGCGTAAAGAATAGAATAGCTAGTTTTATGCAATTATTGAATCCCTAGGCATTGAAGTCTGGTTGCCTTTGGGCAGAGTGGAAAAGTAGATTCGAAATCGATTCATCTTTCTCCTTAGACACTGGTTCCCAGGATATTAGTTCCTACTGGTACCCTCCTCCTGTGGCAGGGGGCAGCCCATTGCTGTTGTTAAGGAAGCCATCACTTTGGTTGCTCTGTAGGACCCTCTGATCCCCTATCTCTCCAGCTGAGGAGGAGAGTTTCTTGTTATTGTTTTGGATATAGCTAAAGTACACGAAAGTAACCTATAATTGATTTTGCTCTGAATTTACAAGCATTTAAAAAATACATTTTAAAGGTGATTGTTAGGAAGTTTCTAATTTTTTTAACCATGTTTGGGGAGATAAGCCTGGTGGAAGTTATAACCCACCATCTCTGTCCTGTATTTGTGAGATCCAATAAGAACCGTTACTATAGAACCTTCCAGGACCACTGCCCCTTACTGTGCTTTAGGACCCCAACTTCCTCCAACCTTCAAATGCAAGAGCCCCTTGCCTAAATCTAAACTCTGCTGCACAGTGCTTACTCTAATGAGTAAGGGACATGGTAGCACATTGACCCAAATAAGGAGTGTGTGTGTGTGTGTGTGTGTGTGTGTGTGTGTGTGTATGGTGTGTATACATGTGCGCGCACAATGCACTGGAGAGAGGTAATGCTAGCATCCCTATTGTATTTATCAAAGGAACAATGGTAAGTGGTTAGTTGGAGGAAAAAACCTTCAGTGCTGCAGTGAAGCATATATGTCAGTAAATTTGAATTTTATATATTTCCTTCAGGTGGCCTGATTGGTCTGACTACCCTTTATAAAATTATTTCAGTGGGAAAAGGTGATCTGAATTTCAGAAAGCTAATTTACAGGTGAACTTTTAGCACACAACCCTTCTGTAAGTTGGGGAATGCCTATAATATGTAATGATATTCATGTAATCCTCTTGAGTGGGATGAGACATTTTAAGAAAAACCAAAGACAAATTTGGATTCACTGATGTGTTCCAGTGTTCTTCAGCTGTTCTTCAGCTAAATAGAAAATTTTCCTTCTAAATCCGTAAGATCCATTACCTCTAGACATAATGTGCCTGTTATAAGTGATTTATTGGGAGAATGAAGGAGGCTTGCATATTTTTTTTATAATTTTTTCTGTGTGAAACAGTCACTGTTAAACATATCTTTCTTGGGCAGCTAGTTGTCTCATATGACTTGATACACGTTATTGACTTTTAAAAGATAGGGAAAGGGACTGGGGACAGAATGAGTAAAGCAGGACTCATGCAAAAGATGTCCACACATAATTCACATGACGTACTAGAACTCTTAGCTCTGTTCCTGTCAGAACCAACTCATGTACTGTGTGTTTAGGAGATTTTTGTGAGATTTAATTATTTCTTTCTCTTATTTAAAATCTTAAATTTAGTGTGGTGTTCTACAAAGTATGAACAGTTATCCACCAGATTTGAACACCTCCATGTCTTAGTTTGTAGAGTCCTTCTTCATAATTATGCAAAGAATTTTTTGTGGATGGTTTATTGACATTTTCAGCAAAATCATTCTTACTTTTTTAAAAGATTTATTTATATATTTTAGAGAGAGAAAGGACGGGGAGGGGGAGAGGGACAGAAACAGACTTCCCGCTCAGTCGGAGCCCAACTTGGGGCTCGATCCCACAACTCATGAGATCATGACCCGAGCTGAAAACCAAGAGTTGGATGCTCACCAGCCACCCAGGTGCTTAATTTTTAATGCACTACATTTTATTTTATTTATTTTTAAAAAAATATTTATTTATTTATTTTAGAGGAAGAGAGAGAGGGTGGGGAAGGGCAGAGGGAGAGGGAGAGAGAGAATCTCAAGCAGACTCTGTGCCGAGTGTGAAGCCCAACTCTGGGCTCAATCTCACGGCCCTGAGATCATGACCTGAGCTGAAACCAAGAGTCAGACGTTTAACTGACTGAGCCACCTAGGCGCCCCTAATACACTATATTTTAAATCAAAGTCTAGTCTTAAAGGATATACTGCTTTTATACCATGCTTTTGAATCTTATATTTGCTTGAGTTTATAAGTAACATTTTACAACATCTTTTATTATGAAAAATTACAACACGTGAAAATAGAATAGTATCCTTCATCAAACGTTAAGAGTTGTCAATTCATGGAAAATCTTGTTGCAACTATATACCCCTCTGTTTTTAACTGTCCCCCTCCTCTGTTATTTTTTACATGTAAACTTTTTAATGAAGTCCAGTATATATATTAGATATATATTTTCTCTCTCTCTCTCTCTATATATATGGAAAAGTACACAGTGGCAAGTCTACATCTTGATGAATTTTTGTATCCTCTTGTATTATTTGAAGCAATTCTGTCGTATTATTTCATATCTATTTCATTCTTATAATTTTAAAGAAAGGAAATCTCAGTGACCAACCTCATATAATGAACCTATTTCCATATACTTTGGTATATTAATAACAAACTTTCTAAAGTAATAATTCAGAATAATACAAAAAAACCCAGTTTTTCTTCCTAGTGAACATATCTGTTGTTTATATCTTATGCAAGTAGGAGATGGGGAGGTAAGGAGTCCACATGGGAAGATAACTGTCTTTTTTTCTGCTGTGAACAAATAATTGTTTAGTCCTTCCTTTCTTTCCTTTTGCAATTCAAGCACTTTATGCATCCAGAAAATCCACCCAAACTCCTAAAGTACTTTCAAATTCAAATTATAGAGCATGTGGAAAGGTCTGGGAGAGTGAAGGGGGACAGTGGCAATTGGGCAAGTTAATACCTTACTTTTTCATTTTTCTGTCCTAGGCAAGTGGGCCTGTGACAGGCCTTCCTAGGCAAGAAAGAAAGAGAGAAAACAAGGAATACAGAGCAATAGAAGGGTTCATACATGCATGCTTACAGATGTGGAAAGAAGAAGGAAGGAGAGAGGGGAGCCGACAGAGAGAAAGGATAGGAAAGGAAAGACTTGTTTAACCTCAGGGCCCTTCCTCCCTCCCTCCCTCCTTCCCTCCCTTCCTTCCTAACTCTTTTTTTTTTTTTCATTTGACAGAGAGACAGCGAGAGAGGGAACACAAGCAGGGGGGAGTGGGAGAGGGAGAAGCAGGTTTCCCGCTGAGCAGGGAGCCCGTTGCCGGGCTCTATCCCAGGACCCTGGGATCATGACCTGAGCCCAAGGCAGAAGCTTAATGACTGAGCCACCCAGGTGCCCCTCAGGGTACTTTCTGATCCCAAGCATGCCTGCCCTTCAGAGACTGGAGCACTCCTATTCTTTGAAAACTCACCAGAGATTCTGGACATAAGATCTGCCTCATTCCTTTCTCTTGCAGAGTGGAAATGAGTTCTCTGGTGTTTATTATAATTGAATTAAATTGCGTAGCTATAAGGAAAGAATTAAGGTGCTCTGTGGCAATCTCTTCTATGAACTCGTGCTTATTTTTCATAATATCACATTTTTAAAGAAAGTAAAAATGTGAGAAACCAGTGGGCCCGGTAGAAAGTCTGAGCGGGGGCGGCGTAAATCCTTGCTGGTTATCCTGCTGCACTCTCCTGGCTTTGGCAGCATGATGCTGGCAGTCACAGCTGGTCACACTGGCCCACGCCACTTCACCAGGGCCTGTAGCGACATGTTCTTCAAATCGTAGACAGCTGAGGGCGACCAGACCAGCCAGGTTAAATGATCTGCGTGTTGAGGCATGGTGTTCTGGACTGTAATCAGCCTTTGTTATGCTCTTGAATGATTATTTTCTTAGCTAAAAAGCTAGATGAAATTACTTTTGCTTCATGCCTAAAAAAATTTTCACACCTAATTCCAAGTTGTATAGACTTGTTTGGATAATGCTGGCTTGTGGATGCTTTTACTTCCCAGGTGTTTTGAGTGGTGTCCGTATTCTAACAGTTTCCCAACTCACAAATACTTTTGTTTTTAGCATTTTCTCCAGGATAAAAATATAGAGGAGATAAAAACCGCACTTCTCTGTTTCAGTGTGTTTTAATAGTCCCAGACTGTTGTGGAAGTTAGGTTATAATTTTAACTAGAAATATGAATTTTATTTAGCTGTCTGTGTTGACAAAAGTTGCCAGTTGTGGAATTGTAAGAATTTCGAACAAATTTAAGGGAAACAACAGTTTTAGATCCTTAATCATTCTTTCATCTCACCACTCCCTACGCTAAAAATTTGAGGAGCTACTTACTATCAGTTCTTAGTGATCTTTAGGGAGACTTGCAGTATCATTTTCAAGCCAGTGGAATTCTGGGATTGGTGGACACTCATATTCCCCAGTACCAGGAAAACCTGCAAAGAAGTCATCTCCAGTCCCTGATATACTTTCAGTTTCTTTCTCATCCTTTTCTTGTTCTTAACCCTGTTGTCTGTTTATGTCCTGGCCTGAACTCCCTACTTTTAGCCCTTCTACTCTGCTTGCACAGTGAGCACACTTTTTTATATGCCCAGCTGTTTTCATGCGTGTCCCCTCTCCCTTTGTCTTACACGAAACTTTGCTTTCCCTCCAAACCTGAGTGTTGGGGGCAGACTTCTTTAGGGGACCGTCCCTACCCCCCCTCCCCCGCCAGCTTGCCGGGAAGGTGGGTAAAGGGATTCGACTTCAGACTGTTGTTCTGTCCCTTTCATGTCCTCTGTTCTGCACTGGCTGGCTGGTGGCCTGCAGCATTCTGTCTGCAGCTTGTTTTCTCTCCAGACCTCCACATCTGCCTCTGTCTTTGACACCTAGATTATCTACTCCCTCTCTACTTCATTTCTTTTGCCATCAGCAATCTCAGGATCTATACCTTCCTTCAGATTCCCTGGTCATAGTTGCTTGTGGCCACCATCTTTCTTCCATAAACCCACTTTCCACCTTAGACCTCAATTCCTGGGTATGTTGAATCTTGTTTGTATTTTGAATGCCTTGTTGGTATTTGAAACAGCTTTGTGCTGACTGTATTCCTGTCTCCTTGTGCTCTTGAATTTCTTCATAAATCTGCTCTCTGATGCCACTTATCCGCCAATCGCTTGGCCCTTTAGCCTAGACTCAATAGTCAGTTGTTTCAAAACTATCCTCTTTATGTGCCTTCCTTTATCCAGGCTGCTGTAGGTGATAAGAGCCTCAGTGCGATTTAACCCCTGCTTACAAGGAGTTTCTAGGCCAGTAATATTCCACTTACACCCAGATTCACTGTGTCTAGATTATGCCTTATTCTCTGTAAAAGTAGTTCCCATAACATTTTATGTATTTTTTTTTTTTTTTTTTGCAATCAGTTTGCTTCAATCATTTGCCCACATTCTATAATTTAGGCTAGGAATCACTGCTTGGGGTAAACATCTGTCAAAATAAGCCCATGATTTTGAAAGCTGCCCTTTTGAAAGAACATGTGTTGAGAGAGTGGTTTCATAGGAGCATTACTAGCCTTGACGGTGTGATATGCATACTAAAGACTGGGTGCTGATTATCGAAGGGTCTTTGCAATGTTAATTCACCGATACAGAAGATTCTTCCTTTGGAGAACCGTGAAAGCATTTGATGTACAGCGCTTCTTGATGAATTCATGCCGACTTAATGGATGCTTCTTACAAGAATTAATCATTTTTATATTTTTACATTCATTATGGTCCTCATTTGTGTCCTAGTAAGCGACATGCAATCTCTCTGCTCTGCTTTGGGGTGATAGTTTTTCTCATTCAGATGAGTTAGCTGTTTCTAGGTTTCAGCAAAGCTGTCTGTGTTAATGGAGCTGCTGGAAATGTATTATGTAATTTTTTTTTCCTAGAGACTAATTGTATTCACGATGAAAGAATCATCGAGTATTAGCACTTGTAGGGACCTTAGCCGTTATCTAGTCTAACCTTTATTTTATTAATTAGGATGATGAAGACCAGGGAGATTTTTATTTTCCCAAAAACACTTTGTCTCTCAGGGATAAGCTGTTTGTGGGTCTAAAATACGTTATTTTCCATGCACTTACCCTCATTTCTCAGATGGAATTCTGCACTAGGTGGAATATAGAGGAATTACAGGAATTCTTCATGGCACTTAATTTTGATCAAAAAGGTGTTAGGTGTTGGGAAATCAAACAAAGGATACTTTGTAGCTTATCACTGGGTGCAAAACTGAACAGGCAAAAATTTAGATTGATTTCAGTGGACTTAATTTAGGATGAGGGACCAGAGCCAATGAGCCCAATAGACCTGGTATGACAAATCCTAAGGGTTGTCTTTCATTTCTTGATAATCTTATTTTAGTTGCAGAAGCAAACAGGAAAGTTCAGCTGTCCTAGAGAGTGAAGAGAATCCTTATATATAAGGAAAAATATGTATGTATATCATATATGCACAATAGATGTGTTTAATGTGTATTAAACATTCATGATACAGTCTGTACTACTGGGACTTATACCCTCCTGCAGTTGTGGGATTTGTCTAGAGAAAAGGAACTGATTATTGAATGTCAGCATAACTAGGTTGGCTTTACTCAGCAGCAGTGGTAAACTAGTAAGGGCAAGTTACTGCAGTCACAGTGAAAGCTCTGTGGTATAAACAGTAATTTGTCAACTTGTGAGTGAAAGAATTAGAAACAATAGTTGAGGTTGGTAAGGAAGAACCATGGTAATGAAGATAGAGAGGAGGTGACTGAAGCTAGACTGGGGATATGAGAACTAATCCTGGATATAAGTAGAGGAAACAGACTGAATTCTGACATGATCTGTCCTTTAGCGTTAACTTTTTAAGTAAGTATTTTGTGGGTGCATTTTAGTGTGTGTGTATTTATTGCCAGTGTGCAGTAGCTGTTAATTTGTACCGTACCTTCCTGAGGTGCAGTAAACAGAGTAAGATTCATTCAGTGGAAAGGAAGAATTTCTTATCTTGGCTTTGTGACCGGTATTAGGCTTGTATTAGTCAAACCAATCCAAAGATGTTAGGGTTTTAGCTGATAGTGTATTCAATGACAATACTGTAACCGTGTCTAGAAAGATGCAAGGTGATTATCATTCTGTTCTTCCTGGGTCAGACCATATCTATGAAACTGAGTTCATTTTCAGGTAACATGTTTTGAGAGAGACTGACAAATGGAAGCCTTGAATTTGGAGCCAGGATGATGGTGCAGACCCCAAACGATATTATACAAGGAATGCTCGAAAGACTTAGGGGTTTATAGACCCTGGGAAGACAATTTAGGAGAATGTAAGGCTCTGTAAAAGTTTGAAGGAATTTCACAGGCAGGAGAGATTAAGCATGTTCTGTGGTAGGCAGAAGTAGCATCACTGTTAGAAAATAAGAGGGAGAAAGATTTTAGTGCAACATAAAGCAGAACTGCCACTTATAGCGAGTATTCAAGAATGGTGTGACTGTCTTGCTGTCTGTTGATGTGTGCAAAGTGTACCAGATATCCATTGAATATGAACATTTTAGAGGTTAGTCTGGCATAAAATAAAAGTTGTGTCAGAGGACCTTTCAGAACCCTTATACTACTAAGTCTTATGATTTCCTATGGCGTTACAGAAAAAGAATCAACAGGATTTGTGAAAGAATTTATTTTAGGGTTTAAAGAGTGGAAGGGATGTAGGAGGGGGAAAAAGGAAGTTCTTTAATGGGTATAGAGTTTCATGTTTGCGAGATGATGAAAGAGCTTTGGAGATCTGTTTCACAACAATGTGAGTATACTTAAAACTACTGAACTGTATCCTTAAAAATGTTTAAGATAGTAAATTTTATGTTCTATGTTATACCACAATAAAAAAGGAATGAGGAATTGACTGAGATTTCATTTAGCCTTGGAATCAGTGTGGATAGTAGAGCCATTAAGACACAAAAGGAGTACAGGAGGACAAGCAGGTGTCTAGAGGAAGGTACTGACACTCTTTGAGGTGTAGGAGGGTCTTAGTCTTGATTGCTTCCTGGAGAATGAGAGTAAAGTGCACTACCAATTTTAGAAGCTCTCTGGGCAAATTTATTAGCAGTAGGCAAAGGCAGCAGGCCAGTGGAAGACCTTGATTTATTTTGAGGAGATAATGAGACTCAGCCAGAGAATCTTTGCCGAGCATCCAGCCAGGGAGGGGCAAAATGCACAATGAAGAAAAATTCGTATAGTAGAGCCAAGGTAAGTGGCCTAAAGTGGTGAATAATGTGAGAGTTTTAGAAGACTGCTTGTATGTGTTGCTGGAAGTGTGGTTGGGGGTGGATCTGTCTGTTTAAAAGAGTCATGGTGATTAGTCAGATCATGTGGAGACTAACGGATAGCTGGACATTTACATATTGAGGTTTGGGAGAGAGGTTGAATCTGGGAGCAACCATATTGGGGTGCTAATTAAAGATAACTAGGGGCACACAAATGTGGATGAGATGGTTACAAACAGAATGAAAAGAGGGCTCAGGGCAGGCAGGACAAATGAGCACATGTGACAAATAAGCACATGCAGCAGGCCCAAATTTTTAGGGAGCTGAAGGAGACAGACTTAGTGGTCAGAAAGATTAGAGGGGCACCTGGCTGGCTCAGTGGGTAGGGCATGCGACTATTTTTTTTTTTTTAAGATTTTATTTATTTATCAGAGAGAGAGCGAACACAAACGCGGGGAGCGGCAGGTAGAGGGAGAAGCAGGCTCCTTGCTGAGCAAGGAGCCCGGTGTGGGACTCAATCCCAGGATCCTGGGATTATGACCTGAGCTGAAGGCAGATGCTTAACTGACTGAGCCACCCAGGTATCCTGAGCATGCAACTCTTGATCTCAGGGTTGTGGGTTTGAGACCCACATTGGGTATAGAGATTACTTAAAAAAAAAAAAAAAAAAAAAAAAAAAAAAATTTGGAAAAAAAAGTATTATAGACTCCAAACTGGGAGAGAGTATCCTTAGGGTTAAACACTGTACAGGGGTTGAGAAGTTTTAATCTCAAGAAAAGGACTTCCAAAGAACAAATTCAGGAGAAGGGTGAGTCAGAGGCCATGTTATAACAAGATAAAGATGTGTGTGTGCAGTGCATCAAAATGCAGAGGCTTCTGTATTAAGATCTGCCCTAAAGAAGTTTGCTATGAAGGCCAGCAACGTAGGGCCGTGGCCCAAGATGGGGAGGGTAAAGCATTGTTTTTTTTTTCTTACTTAGGACAGCATTTGTCCACTGAAGTCAAGACAATAAAATGCATTGATTATCTATAGCAACATTTTTCTTTCTCATTGGGGAAGGAAACTATTTGGGCCTAGTTTGGAAATATTTTGTTATTTTTTCTTTTATAAAAGTCTTAACCACTAATGTTTCACATGATTAAAAACAAATGTTTTTAATCATGGTGGCGTAAGACTTTCCTCATTTTTGCCTCACCACCCCCAACAACAAGTATTCTGTATCCATCCATGAACAAAGTGCCTTTGTGGGACCTGTGGGATCCAGCACCATACACCAAGGGATCCGGTGGGCGTCTTGCCGACTTGTGCATTGCATAATAGGCAGACAGACTCCTGTCTTGGCTGTGGACTCTAAAGTGACCCATGAACCTGTTCTAGCCCTCTTGACTGCAGTCAAGGAGCCACTGGAGAACATTGACCTAGAGAGTCACTTGTGGACAAGAGAGTCTTTGAAGAAGTCCAGGTTTCCAGAGGAGGGGATCCAGAACTTATTAGAAAAAAAAAAAAAAAGTTTGGATATATTAGAGCGGGTCAGAACAGTTTGACTGTACCCACATCGCCCCTTTACCAAGGTGGTACAGCATAGGGCCAAGAGAGAGCTTCCTCAGCCTGCAATTCTTTTAGTGCAGAAAAGGGAGAGTGTATGAGTGAGCACCCAGGGACACAGTTCTAACTGCATGGTGGACTCCCATCAAAAAGCCTGCCCACTAGCTTCTGGGAAAGCCCCCCTCTCGGATCCTCTCAGCAGACCCCTGGGCACCCCCATCCCCTGTGTGCTGTGTCCTCCCACCCCCACTGTGTGGCCAGTTTCCTGTTGTGCTTTTGTAGGAAGCGGCAAGAGTGAGCTTTGGAAGGTGACAAATAAGCACATGCAGCAGGCCCAAATCTGTGGGCCAGGAGGAGGCCACAAACTTCAGCTGTAGCACCACCTTAGAGAAAACAAAAGAGAGGCTGTGAGCACTCAGCTTGGTGTGTTGTAGGATGAAGACGGGCATACAAGCTTAAGATTTCTTCCACAAAAGGGAATAAGAAGCTTAGAGCAGATGTATCCAAGGAAGGTCTAAGAAATCCTCCGAATCTCTAGCAGGGCTGAAGGCAGGTATTACTCCCCTGAAGACAGTAAAGACTAGAGGAGAGGACTGCCACTTCAAATGCAGAGACAGCAGCACACAACTCCAAAAAACAGGAAAAATCAAGGTAACATGACACCACCAAAAGATCACAGTAATCTTCCCATAACCAAACCCAAAAACATTGAGATTTGTTATTTTCCTGATAAAGAATTCAAAATAGCTCTTTTAAGAAAACTCAAGTGAGCTTCAAGAAAACACCGATAATGATTCCAGGAAAACAATATATGAATAAAACGAGAAGTTTAACAAAGGGAAATAATAAAAAAAGAACCAAACAAATTTTGGAGCTGAAGAATTCAATGAATGAAATGAAAAATGCAGTGGAGAAGATCAACAGCAAACTTGATCAAGCAGAGGAAAGAATCAGTAAGATTGAAGACAGGGAGTTTAAAACTATCCAGTCTGAGGAGAGCAAGGAAAAAAAGAATGAAAAGGAGCTGCATGTTCTATGAAATCAGAAGGACCAACTGGTGAATCATTGGAGTTCTAGAAGAAGAAAGGGAGAAGGGGACAAAAAATTTATTTAAAGAAATAAGGGCTGGGGAGCCTGGGTGGCTCAGGCCTCTAAGTGCCTTTCTTTGGTTCAGGTCATGATCTCAGGATCCTGGGATCAAGCCCTGCATTGGGCTCCTTGCTCAGCGGGAAACCTGCTTCTCCCTTTCCCTCTCCACCTGTTCATCCTTTCTCTGTGTCTCTCAAATAAATAAATAAAATCTTAGGGGGGGGGAAAGGAAGGGCTGAGAACTACCTAAATCTGGGTGAAGATTTGGATATCTAAGTTCATGAAGCTTTTATAGGTCACTAAACAAAATCAGCTTAAAGAAATTTACCCCCAAAGATACAGACGTAATGAAGAGAAGGGCCATATGCACCCCAATGTTCATAGCAGCATTGTCCACAATAGCTGAATTGTGGAAGGAGCCGAGGCGCCCTTCAACAGATGACTGGATTAAGAAGATGTGGTCCATATATGCAATGGAGTATTACTCAGCCATCAGAAAGAACGATTTCTCAACATTTGCAGCAACATGGATGGGACTGGAGGAGATAATGCTAAGCGAAATAAGTCAAGCAGAGAAAGACTTATCATATGGTTTCACTCATTTATGGAAAATAAGAAGTAGGAAGATTGGTAGGAGAAGAAAGGGAAGAAGAAAGGGGGGGTAAACAGAAGGGGGAATGAACAATGAGAGACTATGGACTCTGGGAAACAAACTGAGGGCTTCAGAGGGGAGAGGGTTGGGGGAATGGGATAGGCCGGTGATGGGTATTAAGGAGGGCACGTATTGCGTGGTGCACTGGGTGTTATACACAAGTAATGAATCATGGAACTTTACATCAAAAACTAGGGATGTACTGTATGGTGACTAACATAATAAAAATTATAAAAAAATAAATTTTCTCTATGACACTTTATAATAAAATAGTCAAAAATCAAAGACAGATAAAATCAATAAGAGGAATAAAAAAAAAAAAGCATGTAGCTTACAAGGGAGCTCCCATAAAGCTATCAGGGGGATTTCTCAGCATAAATCTTACAGGCTAGGAGGGAGTGGTGTTCAAGATGCTGAGAGAGAAAAAAAAAACCTGCCACCCAAGAATACTTTATTTAGCAAAATTGTCCTTCAGGAACAAAGGAGAAATACTTCCCCAGACAAAAAAGCTAAGGGAATTCATCATCACTAGACCCTCCTTAGAAATGCTGACAGTAGTTCTTCAAGCTGAAATGAAAAGACTTGTTAATTATTAGTAACATGAAAACATATGAAAATATGCAACACATTGGTAAAGGCAAGTATATAGTCATATTAAGAATAACCTAGGGGCACCTGAGTGGCTCAGCTGGTTAAGCATCTGACTCTTGGCTTGGGCTCAGGCTATGATCACAAGGTCGTGAGATTAAGCCCAGTGTTGGGCTCCATGCTCAGTGGGGAGTTTGCTTCCTCCTTCTCCCTCTCCCTTTGCCCCCTCCCCTGCTAATACACACACTCTTGCACACTCTTTCTCTCATAAATAAATAACTTTGATACTATAATATGGCGTTGTGTTAACTCTAGCATAAGATTAATGACAAGAGTATTAAAAATATCTACTGCTATAATGATTTGTTAGTGAATACACAGTATAAAAAGAGGTAGATTTTGACATCAAAAACCATAAACTGTTGGAGGGCGTAAAAGGGTAGAGTTTTTGTATGAGATTAAAGTTAACTTTTTATCAATTTAAAATAGACTGTTATATCTATAAGAAGTTTTATATGAGTCTCATGGTAACCACAAAACAGAACTGTATAGTATATATACAAAAGATAAAGAGAATAAAGCATACAACTATGGAGAATTACCAATTTACAAAGGAAGGAAGCAAGAGAGGGAGAAAGGAACAAAGGAAGTACAAAACAGCTAGCATACAGTGGCAGGATAGATTAAAAAAACAAGACCCCACTATATGGTGCCTGCCAGAGACTCACTTTAGCTTTAAGGACTCAGAGTGAAGGGATGGAAAAGATATTTCATGCAAGGGAAACCAGAAGAGAGCAAGTGTAGCTACACTGATACAATACAAAATAGATGTTGAGCCAGAAATGGTAAGTATAGACAGAAAAGGTAATTACATAGTGACAAAAGGTTGAATTCATCAAGAAGATGTAACAATTAAAAATACATATGACACAACATTGGAGCATCTAAATATATATATATTTTTAAAGATTTTATTTATTTATTTGACAGAGATAGAGACAGCCAGCGAGAGAGGGAACACAAGCAGGGGGAGTGGGAGAGGAAGAAGCAGGCTCACAGCAGAGGAGCCTGATGTGGGGCTCGATCCCATAATGCCGGGATCACGTCCTGAGCCGAAGGCAGACGCTTAACCGCTGTTCCACCCAGGTGCCCCTGGAGCATCTAAATATATTAAGAAATACTAACAGACTGGGAAGGAGAAATAGTTAACAATAAAATAATAGTAGGAGACTTCAGTATCGACTTTCAACAATGGATAGATCATTTAGACAGAGTATCAGTGAGGAAAGATTGGACTTCAGACCAAACAGACCTAACAGACACATAGAACATTCCATCCAACAACAGCAGAGTACACATTGTTCTCAAGCACACACAGAATGTTCTCCAGGATAGATCACGTGATAAGTCACAAACAAGTCTTAGCAAATTTAAGATTAAAATTGTACTGGCTATCTTTTCTGAGCACAGTGGTGTGAAGCTAGAAATCAGTAACAAGAGGAAACTAGAAAATGCACAAATGTGAGGAAATTAAACAACATACTCCTAAACCACCAGTGGGTCAAAGAAGAAATCGAAAGGGAAATAAAAAAAAACTTGAAGCAAACAGAAACACGCCACACCAAAATTTATGGGATGCTGCAAAAGCAACTCTAAGAGGAAAGTTTACAGTGATAAAGGCCTGTTAAAAAAGATCCAAAATAAGCAACCTAATTTTACACCTCAAGTCACTAGAAAAAGAACAAACTAAACCCAGTGTTAGCAGAAGAAAGGAAATTACAAAAGTCAGAGTAGAAATAAATAGAGACTAGAAAAACAATAGAAAAGGTCCATAAAACTAAGAGCTGGTTTTTTTGCAAAGTAAAATTGAGAAACCTTTAGCTAGACTAAAAAACCGAGCCTGAAGTAAATAAAATCAAATGAAAAAGGAGACATTACAGCTTACACCACAGAAATACAAAGGATCATGAGAGACTAGTAAGAACACTTAATTCTAATATAACCAGAAGAAATGGATACATTTCTAGAAACACGCAGTGTACCAACACTGAATCGTGAAGAAATAGAGACTCTGAACAGACCAATAGCAAGTAAGGAGATTGAATCGGTAATCGAAAAGCTCCCCAAAAGAAAGGTCCAGGACCATATGGCTTCAATGATGAATTCTGTCAAACATTTAAAGAATTAACACTAATCCTCCAATTCTTCCAAAACAGGCGAGGAGAGAATACTCCCAAACTCATTTTGCAAGGCTGGGGTTAAAACTCTGATACCAAAGCCAGATAAGGACATTACAAGAAAAGAAAATTATAGTCCAATATCGCTGATGAACGTAGATGCAAAAATTCTTATCCAAATGTTAGCAAACTGGAATCAGCAGTACATAGAAGAATAATAAATTACACCATGATCAAGTGGGATTAATCCATAGGATTCAAGGATAGTTCAACATCTACAAATCAGTAAATCTGGAACAGCACATGAACAGAATGAAAGATAAATATTATGTGATCATCTCGGATGCTGAAAAAGTATTTGACAAAATAACAGCATCCTTCCTTCCATGAGACAAACTCTCAACAAATTAGGTATACAAAGAACATACGTGAATATATTAAACCTTAATATAGTAAAGGTCATATTTGACAAACCCATAGCCAACTTCACACTCAGCAGTGAAAAACTGAAAAGGTTTCTTTAAGATCAGGAACAAGACAAGGATACCCACTCTGACCACTCCTGTTCAACATATTACTAGAAATCCTAGCTGAGCAATCAGGCAAAAGAAAGAAATAAAAGGCATTCAATCGAAAGGGAGAAGTAAAATTGTCTTTGCAGATGATATGATTTCATATATATAGAAAATCCTAGGATTCCACCAAAAAAAACTTAGAACTAATCAACAAATTCAATAAAGTCGCAGGATACAAAATTAACATGCAAACTTGACTTTCTATGCACTAACAGTGAAATATCTGAAAAACAAAACAATCCCATTTATAGTAGCATCAAAAACAATAACATATTTAGGAATAAATTTAACCAAGGAGGTAAACAACCTGTACATTGAAAACTACAAGATTTAGGCAAATAAATGGAACAATATCCTGCGTTCGTGAATCAGAAGACTTAGTATTGTTTAAATGTCCATAACGCCCAAATCCACCTATAGATTCAGTGTAATCCCTATCAAAATTCCAATGGTATTGTTCAACAACTAGAAAAAAATATAGAAATTTCATGGAATCACAAAAGACTCCAAATAGCCAAAGCAATCCTAAGAAAGAAGAACAAAAATGAAGGTATTGCATTTTCTGATTACAAACTATATTGCAAAACTATAATAATCAAAAGAGGGTGGTACTGGCATAAAAATTGACAAATAGACCAATGGAACAGAATTGAGAGACCATAAATAATATATGGTCAGTTAATCTATGACAAAGGAGAAAGAATATACATTGGGGGAAAGGATAGTTTCTTTGATAAATGGTACTGGGAAAACCGGACAGTTAGATGCAAAAGAGTGAAACTGGGCCATTATATTATACCATACACAAAAGTAAACTCATAATGGATTAAAGACCTAAATGTAAGGCCAGAAACCATTGAACTCCTAAAAGAAAACATAAGTAGTATTCTCTTTGACATCAGCTTTCATGCTTTTCTGGATATGTCTCCTTAGGCAAGGGGAAACAAAAGCAAAAGTCTAGAACTACGTCAAACTAAAAACTTTTAAACAGTGAGAAAAACCATAAAACAAAAAAAGGAAAGATAACCTACTGAATGGGAGAAGTTATTGACAAATAGTGTATCCTATAAGAGGTTAATATCCAGAATATATAAAGAACTCATACAGTTCAACACCAAAAAACCAAAAACAAAACCAAAAAAAGCAACCCAAATAATCTGATTAAGAAATGGACAGAGGACTTGAGTAGGCATTTTTCCAAAGAAGGCATACAGGCAGCCAACAGATACATGAAAAAATGCTCAGCATCACCAATCATCAGGGAAATGCAAATCAAAACCATAATGAGATACCATCTCACACTAGTCACAATGGCTAGTATCAAAAAGACAAGAAATAAAAGAAGTGTTGGCAAGAATGTGGAGAAAAGGTTTCTTGGGTGCACTGTTGGTGGCAATGTAAGTTGGTGCAGCCACTATGGAAAACAGTATGGAGGTTTCTCAAAAAGTTAAAGATAGAAATATCCGTTAATTCCACTGCTGGGTATTTACCTAAAAGAAACCAAAACCTCTAATTTGAAAAGATACACGCACCCTTACATTTATTGTGGCATTATTTACAATAGTCAAGATATGGAGGCAGCCCAAATATCTATTGATGGATGAATGGGTAAAGAACAAGTAGTATATGTGTACAGTGAACGTTAGCTATGGAAAAGAATGAAATCTTGCTATTCACAACAACGTGAATGGACCTTTTTCAGAGAAAGACAAATACTATATGATTTCACTTATATACAGAATCTAAAAAACAAAACAAACACACAAACCTGGAAAGCCTCTTAAATACAGAAAACAAACTGGTGGTTGTTGGGGTGGGGGAGGAGGAAGGGTAAAATAGTTGAAGGGGATTAGGGGATTAAGAGGTACAAACTTACATTTATAAAATAAGTCGCAGGGATGAAAAGTACAGATGAGGAATATAGTCAATAATAATATGATAACGGTATGATGACAGATGGTAACTACACTTACCTTGGTGTGCACTGCATAATGGATACAATTGTTGAGTCACTGTTATACACCTGAAACTGATATTATATAACAGTGTCAACTATACTTAAATAACAAAATAAGAAATAGAAAAATATATTCCAACAGAAAAAAAAAGTGTCAGTTGGATTTTTGTAAATCCAAATCATTTTATAATGATCCTAGAGCTGCTTATCATTTTTAAAGTCATTTTGTGATGAACCTTTTGTAAAATGAATAGTTACAGGATTTATGTAATGCAGATTTTGAAGTGTTTCTGAAAGGGAAGCCAACTAATCCTATCTGTGGTATGTTGAAACACATCTGAAATGAATTTTTATTTCATCTTAGAAAGCCTTTTTTAAAAAATTACTATTAGAATATAGTTACTTGTGAGGGCCTGGAAAATACCTAGGTTTCCTGGCAAATTTTTATTTTAGAACTGAAGGATAATAATACAGTAAGAGCTAAATATTAAATCCTTATTCTGTACCATACACAGTTCTAGGTGCTTTATAAACTTTTAGTTTGTTTAATCCTCTTAGTGGTCTTATTAGGTAAGGTATTCTTATTATTCCCATTTTATAGACGAGGAAACCAAGGTTTAGAGAAATGATATAATTCACCCAAGGTTTTACAAGCTAGCATATGACAGAGCTGGGATTTGACTCTGTGTGTCTGACTCGAAAGCCCAAACACCACATTTCCTTGTGAACTCACACTTTATAAATGAGAGCTGAATTCACAGGGAATGTTATTTTGTAAGTGATTCATTTTTTAAAGTTGTAAAGTCATTGATTATATGAATAGTTTTTTCCCTCTTTGGAGGAGTGAGTATATTTGTGAAATCAAAGAAAGTTTTTTTAAGTATTTTAAGAATTACTAGTTTTACCAGTTTCTGGAAAGGGGTTGACAGTATAAAACAGTATGGTTTGGTCCCCAGATAAACTATCCCAGAATTCAGCACTACCTATATTATAAATCAATTCTGTTTTTTTAAATGATGGTCATATGTTCAGACTGGCCAGCATTTAAAATTTCTTTGTTTAAAGTTTTCAAATAAAGCAGGTTCCCCTCCTTATTCTGTTTTGGAGTCCTCTAATGTTTTACATAGTACATTCAAGTGTGTGAATATATTAATACCATGTACTTAATCTGATTTATGTAATCAAAAAGTTTTACAGATTTGAATACCGATAGTCTTATTAGCATGTAAGGAATACATGTTTAACTCTGACATGCCACCATGTGAAGCAGAAGTGATTCAGCTGAGTATATGATAAGGCAGCTTTCCTACCTGTGCCTCTACTTTGTTACTCAGGTAGAGAGCACTTCCCCAGGTGAGATTGTTTGGGCTTTGTTAGCTCTTACCTTGAGGAAATGCAGTTGTTTTTCTCTTCCTTAGGTTAGATTAAGAAAAGCCTCTTCCTTTTGAAGCAGTTTGAAGCTGGATAATGGAATATTGGTGTTAATGGATTTTATTTTCAACCTCCAAACAGAGCACCATTTTGCAGATGTTGTACTTAGTGAAGAATTTCTCAATCTCGGCATTGAACAAGTGTGCAGCTTAATCTCAAGTGACAAACTTACCATTTCCTCAGAGGAGAAGGTAATTAAATTTTTCTTTTCTAGTATATTGTGATGTAGTACTTTTCCTCTCCTTATTTCACTTTGTTTTGTAACTTTGTAATCCTATATGTGTAGTGACAGCCAGTGGTCTTTGACCTGGAAGTTATTAGAAACTCAACTAGTTAACTTGTTGTTTGTGCAAATTACTGTTTCTTCACTCCATAGGAAGTTCCCTGAATTGCTAGAGGTTAGAGTTTTGTACTTGATGCCCACCGCAAGAACTGGCACACATTAAACTGTTTGAAACAAGTCCTTTGGGTGCTGGGTTTCTTTTCACAGCTAGCTGCCTATAAAAATTGTGATCTAAATGCAGTATTTCTCAAACCAAAGTAATTTCACTGTCATGAGTTGGAAGAAGTTACTAGGGATAACAGAGTAATAGCTTGTTCTAGACTGAACATTCTTGACCCTACCCTTCCTTTAGATTGCTCTCCTGCTATTCATACCCCACTCCTCCCAGTGCTTCCCTTCTCCCTTCCAGAGTGCTGTGCAGCTGCTTTGTCTGGCTGTAGCCTCCCTCCCTCCGCATTTTGAGTTGCCTTTGTCAGCCACCTGCACCTTTTTTTTTTTCTCCTAGAAAGAGAGAAGGAGAGAGAGCACGAGCAGGAGGGGCAGAGAGAGAGGAGAGAAAATCTCAAGCAGACTCTGTGCTGAGGATGAAGCCTGACATGGGGCTTGATTTCATAACCCTGAGATCATGACCTGAGCTGAAATCAAGGGTTGACCACTCAACCAACTGAGCCACCCAGGCACCCCCCCCCCCCACCCCTTCTTTTTCTCTTCTTTTGGTTTTTTTTTTTTTTTTATTCTTTGGGTCGGTGTTGTATTCTTTGGGAATCAGGGCACAAAAGCTTGTGAACACACCGAGTTTGGAGAAACAGAAACTTTTTTTTCCTTTGTGTGCTTTTCATTTAAAGCTATATGAAATTTAGCTTTATTCTTCAAAGATATCCATCCTGCCTGGGCATAAAAAGACACATTTACTACTATATTTACCATATGAAAAAGATATGTGAGAAGTGCTTGTTAGATGTGTAATCTTAGCACTTTAGAAATACGGAGAAGAGGAAGACATTACTATTCATATTAACAGACATGTATTGAGTGCCTACTGTGTACCAGATACTGCCACTGTGTCACAGTAACGGAAATATTAACAAAATAGAAATCTTTACTCCATAGCTAGAGGGACAACCAGTGGGGTAAATAAATGATTATGGAATGCTCTAGAGGGTACTCTAGGAGCATTTCATCCTTCCTTGGATGGGGATGGCAGTTCAGCCTGTCTCATGTGTAGGAGTATGAGTTTGCTGGGAAAGTCTGGATGGGTGGGAATAGGAAGGGCATTCCAGGTAGAGGTAGAATACATAAACACAAAAAAGGTGTGAAAGAATAATTGCATTAATTTGGTTCTATATGGTTAGAGTTTAGAATATGTTTGGCAGAGTGGGAGGAGGTAAGATGGGAAGATGGCATAAAATATCTTCTCAGCCGTATTAAAGAACCTTGACTTCATCTTAGTGATGAAGAGCCTTTAAAGGGTTTTAAGTGGTAGGAGAATGTCATGATAATACCTACGTAATAGAAATGTCATGGAAGCTGTTCTGATTTTCTGCTGCTGCATAACAAGCCACCCAAAGTGTAGCGACACAAAACAATAACCATTTTATTATACTCAGAATTCTGTGGGCAGAATTCATTCAGGGCATATTGGGACAGCTTATCTCTGCTCTGTAGTGTCTGGGGCTTCCTCTGGCTTGGCTTGAATGTGTGGAGATACCAGCATGATACCAGATGAGTCGTACTGGAGCTTCAGTCCGTCTGTACATGGTGTCTTATGTCTCCAGAATATCCACGGTTGCTCCTTCGTTCGCTTGTCTGGCTCTTGGGCTGGGGTTTGGTTGGTATCTCCCTCCTCCTCTGTCCTCTTTTCTCTGGCCCCTCCCTGCCCTCCTTCTGTGTGGCTAGTTTGGGTTCCTCATAGCATGGTGATCTCAAGTAATCAGACTTCTTGCGTGACATCTTTCTTCCCCCCAGTGAGCATTTCGAGAGACCCAAGTGAAAACTGAAAGGCTTCTTACCACCCAGCTTCAGAGGCCATGCAGTATTGCTTCTGCTGGGTTTTTTTGTTTTTTGGTTACACAGGGCCAACTTAGATTCCCTGTGGCAGGTTCCTACATAAGGTGTGGATACTCAGAGATGTGGTTTATTAGAGAACCATTTTGGAGGCCAGCTGTCACAGTGGTTGTGTGCTGAATGAACCAAAAGTGGGGTGAGGGTCAGATAGGAGGATGTTGAAGTCATACCGGTGGGCAATAGGATCTGACATAGGATGGTTGAAACAGGTGAAGAGAGAGCAGAGCTGAGAAATAGTACATAGAATTGACAGGATTCTCTTTATTTGTAGCACCCAACACATAGAGGTACTTGATAGAACTTGTTGACAGAATGAATTAAAGAGGCATGTTAATTATAATGTCAATTATTTTTTGTTTCTTCCTCTATTCCTTCATCAACAGAAGTATTTTTTGTTTCCAGTAATCCACACCTATCTTCAGGCATTTTCTACAAGCCTTTAAAAATTATTAGATTATATATTCATCAGCCTGGAAGGAAATTATATAGTCAAATACTGTCTTCATATTAGCTTATTAGCTTTTTCACAGGTATATGTTGTTAAGTTGTAATGCCCTTATTATTTCATTTTTTAAGAAAATTTTAAAATATTAGGTTTTAATATATTCCATTATGAGAAAAGAGAGTCCATCTATTTTGCAGACCCTTGATTTAGAAGTGTATGGTTAACATTTATTTGTAAACCTAAAGAAAAAGCCAAAAATAGTTATTTATAGTGGTACATGATTTTCATTCTACAGTGTCACTTTGCTTTATTATTTTGGGTGCTTTATTCCAAAGAGAATTGAGATTTAAATCTAGGTAAGTAGAACCAAATTCAAATTAGGAAGGTTATCAACAGTAAATTAGATCATGTATCATCAGATTATCACAGCTACCACTTAAGTTCAAGAAGATTAATGTATTTAGAGAAATGCTTAGTAAACACCAAATGAAAAATACTTAATACATAAAAGTACTAAAGGTACTTACTAAATTAAAAGTAGAAGTGATACCATATGATTCATACCGTATGATCATACCATATGATTCAGCAATTCCACTTCTGGGTATATCCAAAGGAAATGAAAACAGAATCTTGAAGAGACATCTGCATTGCCATGTGCCTTGGTTTATTGCAGCATTATTCACAATAGCCAAAATTTAGAAACAACCTAGTGTCCATTAGTGGACGAATGGATAAAGATTATTCGACCATGAAAAAGGAGGAAATACTGCCATTCGTGACAACATGTGTGGACCTTGAGGGCTAAGTGAAATAAGTCAGAGAAAGACAACTGCCGTATAATATCACTTATATCTGGAATCTAAATAAACTGAACTCATAGAAACAAAGTACAGTGGTGGTCACATGGGTTTGGGATGGGAGAAATGAGGAGATGTTTGTGAAAGGGTACAAACTTCTGGTTATAAGATGAGTAAGTTCTGGGGGAATGTAGAGTATGGTGATTATAATTAACAAAACTGTATTATGTACTTGAAAGTGGCTAAAGAGAGTAGATCTTAAGTGTTCTCACCACAAAAAAGAAGTGGTAGTTATGTGACATGATGAAGGTATTAGCTAAAGGTGTGATGGTCATCATTTTGCAATGTATAGATATATCAAATGAACATCTTAAACTTACACAGTGTTATCTGTCAATTATATGTCAGCAAAGCTGGAAGAAAATAAAGTACTTACTAAATACCAAATTAAAAGACAGAAATAGCACAGGTCAGGATTTTGAAAAATTTGAGCTATGTATTAAACTTGGAGGTCTTAGCAAGAACTGTGAATACGATGTAATCTCATCATACTTCGTTCAGATGCCTCAGTACATAACTCATTACGTATTTTTCTTTTCCCCATATTTTCTGCCAGGTATTTGAAGCAGTAATAGCTTGGGTAAACCATGACAAGGATGTAAGGCAAGAATTTATGGCTCGGCTGATGGAACATGTGCGGTTACCTTTGCTTCCTCGGGAATATTTAGTTCAGGTAAAAGCATATGCAAAGCACATGACTACACCTAGCACTTTGTCGCTGGGCTGACAGCATGTAGATCCCTGTTACGCAGTGGTAAGACCTGCAGAATACAGATCACAGGGCACAGGACGGAGGAGGACAGTAAAGGCACCTGCAGTGCTTGGCAGCTGCTCCTTCTTCAGTTACTCCCCATTCGTAGAAATTTGCTTCCCCCTATGTTCGATGTGGCTTCCCTATGTTCGATGTGGGCGAGCAAATACTCGTGCTTATCCAGGCAGAGTTTATGGTCATTTACATGTAAATAAATGCACCTGTGCCTCTGTGTTCCTGCTCTGCATCTTCTTTGCTTATCCTGCTGATAGCTTCTTCTGATTGCCCTGCAGAAATGCAGTTTTGACATTTGACCCAAATACTGTTTAATTCTACTTCATAGTAAAACAGTGGCATGCATTTGGTTTCTGTCTTTATTTCTAATCTGAGGAGAACCAGGTTATTTGAAATAAGTAGAAATAAATGGATTTTAGCAGTCCATGAACAATTTTGAATTAATTTTTTTATTGGCATCCTACTAGGAACATTTCAACATTTTTATAATTGAAACCATTTAAGGAAGCATTCTTTATTAAGAGATACAATCTGAGCATTTTAGGTTTCTTGAAGCCTCATTATTTGTTGTGATCTGTGTAAGCATTGGCTCTCCACTACTCAGAAAATGAGCAGAAAAATCTGTCCTGGGTTTGACATCAGGAATAGTAGGGGCAAGATTTATTTGTGGTGTAGGCATGTTGTTATAAAGTATTTTGAATCCCTCTTTTGGCTATTTTATTTGCCTTTTGATATTTGAAAAGTGTCTTTATTAGTATTGCCTACTCCACCCAAAGGACTCATTATCTAAATTTTTTTCTTACTCTTGATGTTTAAAGATAAGAGATAGGTGAATATACCCGGAAAAGAAAGAGAGAAATAGGTGAATGTAGTATTATCTAAATATTATTCTATAGCTGGTGTTGAGGTAAATAATTTTGATTCCAGTCTTCTCTTTATTACTTACATATGTTTTTCTCTACAGACCAGATACTTGAGCATTTTTTGGCTTCATTTATTTGTCTTGTAGTGATATTTATAAAGTTTCCTTTGTAAGGAAAAGACTAAACCAGAGAGGATAGTTACTACTTTTTCCCCCTCTTCTTTACTTCTGTTTCTTTGCCAGTTTTATGATGAAATAGTGGCCCCGTCATGGGTATCTTGTTTCTTCTTACAGAGGGTTGAAGAGGAAGCGTTGGTCAAGAATAGCAGTGCTTGCAAGGATTACCTCATTGAAGCTATGAAGTATCATTTGCTGCCAACAGAGCAGCGTATATTAATGAAGAGTGTCCGGACCCGACTGAGGACACCTATGAACCTTCCCAAAGTAGGATCTATTGTTCACGCTTGTTATTACTTCATCTGAAAGGCCCATAGTGAGGCTGTTAATATTTTTACTCATCTGAATTTCCATGTGCCTGAGAATTCATTGTAGTGTATACAATTCAACTTCTCTACTGGGTTTGTGTGTGGAGGGTGGGGATTGTTTGGTTCATTTAATTTTTATAAACTGCATAATGTCACTGTTCTGGAACAGAAAGCAACTTCTGAGTTTTATCCGCTTTAGTTACAGTAGAAAGGAAAATCAGAGTAGGTAGAAAGATTTGTCCATAAGCTATGTATTTAGGTAATGACTGAAAACCGAGCAGTTTCACAGAATTACATATTAGAGTTAAGGCTGATAACAGCTTGTTCGGTCCATTTCCTTCCTCTTCCTTTCCCTGTTGTATACTGTCCGACGTTTCACTCACGCTTCCTCTGGAGCCATTTCAGTGTAGGTCTCCCCTCTGTTGTCCCAGATCGCCATCATATTCTACCTTTACCTTTTTAGTTGAAGCCATTTATGTTTTAAAAACCCCACATTTCTGTCTCTGTTTGCAATTTCTTGTGCTCTTTTCCATCTTCATGGTACTAGAAAAACACTTTACGCATCATTTTATGTATGGTCTGATCAGAATGATCCATAATATAATGCTTTTATTTATGTATTTGTCATTAGCTCTTGTATGCGTGTGGGGCAATGATGGATTAAGAAATAAGAATTAATCTGTTACCCATTGTTTTCTTACATCATATTTAGTTACCACTCTATCCTTTCCATTAAATTATGTCTTTTAAATTCTTTCATTTAATGCTTTTACTTAGTGTTTTTTTCAAGTTTTACTTTTGGAGTATACATTTTTAATTTCTTCAAATCTATATTGGTATTGTTTTTATGTTCTGCCCAGTGTTAATACCAGTTCTCAATTTAGAACCAACTGTGTATTTTGCAAGTATGCCGTTTACTCCTTTTTCTAGATCATTAGTAAATATTTTAATTTAGAATGGACCTCAGCACTCTTCCTGGTGACACCTTGCTAGAAATAATCACTCACTAACATAGTCCATTTGTAGAAAATTTCAGTCCATAGGATTATGTTTATTATCTAAGCCAAAAATAAGTAATGTGGGCTGTAACATCCAGTGAGATTCAGGATCAAATAGATTCAAATTTGGCACGTAACTTTAAAAAACAAAAACAAAAACATCCCTTTGCGTGTTGAACTCATCATTTTGTCATCTCCTAGAGGTTCGGATGCTTTTCTCAAAATATTCTAAATTTTTACTCAGAATTATTATCACTTAAAAGGTATTTACAAGGCATTCACTTCCTACCCTGTTTTGAAAATTGGTATTTGCCGTTTTTAAATTTTCTGATCTCTCCTCAGTTCTCCAAGATTTTTCAAAAATAATTGTAAGTGGCTCAGTAAGTACATTAGCTAGTTCCCTTAACACTTTAGTATGCATGCCATCTGGGTCTGCTGATTTTATAAATGTTTACATTTTCCAAATACCCTTTTACCTGCTTTTATAAATAGCCATCTTTATAAGTCCACATCACTTCATATTTGTCCATATTATTTGGTGTCAGTTTTTGTTCTTAAAAAAAAAAGATTTATAAAAAGTGTTCATAATCTTAGCCCATTTAAATTACCATTTCTTTTTATGCAAGTTTTTTCAGCATCCTTCTCAGTAGTTTATCTTTAATACTTTTTTAAACATTCCCATATTTGTAAAAGTTCTCTTCTTGTATATTCCCTCTTCTGGCGTCTTTAGCTTTGCTGTCTTTAACTATGCTGCAATGACCTTTAGAGTGAAAACTAACTCTTCCAATTTCTGGAATAAACATGTCACTCTTGGAAACTTTCTGAAGAGTTCTTGGTAAAATCCTATCAAGTATTTTATTTTCTCTTTTGTAGAGTTGTAATCATCTGTTCAGTTATATTGTTTCTGGGCTTTTCTGGTTGTGGCTTTCCAACTCTGTACTTCTGGATTTCTCAATTCTTTAGCT
The DNA here is from genome assembly GCF_002007445.2 of Ailuropoda melanoleuca. NCBI lineage: Eukaryota > Metazoa > Chordata > Mammalia > Carnivora > Ursidae > Ailuropoda > Ailuropoda melanoleuca. The sequence goes on along the minus strand of NC_048222.1, from coordinate 92,158,412 downwards.
TTTATTTTGTGGTGGGTATACTATCCGTGAAGGTCATTTATTCTGCTCTCTTAGGTGGCTGGGAGGAGGGGCAGCAGACATGGCAGGTGGCAGTGAGCTCCATGTTGCTTTGACTTTGCATTTGCATGATGCCTTCTCAAAATTTATTTATCTGCACATATTTTTGAAAAGATGCTTGTATTGGATGCTCTTTCAGCAACACTGTTTGTCATTTTAGAGTGGTTATATTCAAGATTAATTCTGGGTAGGTAGGTAAGAATGAAGCAAAGATTAATTTCTCATTCTTACATATTTCATAATAATGATGCATTTTATCATGGTAATGATAAGTCAGATCTGACAAAATGTGGTAGTAGTGCTAAGGAAACTTTTGTAATATTCAGTAATATTTCTACCACGACAGTGACTTATAGTACTTTTTATATGAGGCTCTGATTCCGTGGACTCATACAGATTTGCATGAATGATTCTTTTTATATCTCAGACAGTAGTTTTTCATCTTCAATAAACTATTGGGATTGCGTAAGTCATCTTTGGATTTATACATCATAATGAGAAACTGTGTTTGCTACTGTACTTTGTTGCTTTTTCACTTTGGAATCTGTATTTTTACAAACACTATCATATTATTTCTGTGTATGTATTTTTCTCTAATTCAGGGTATCTGTTGAGATTTCCAATTGGAAAATTATGAAATTTGATTTTTCAGGAGGCATTTTCTAACTAATATTTAATAGGTGAAGAAAACAAAAAAAAAAGTTCAATCCACATTTTAAGATGGTTGCTTGAATTTGTTTAACTCTCTACTCCTTGCCTTCCTTAAATATGTCACATTTAACTTTTCCATGCAAAAAAATGTTCCCAGTTTTCTATTCTCTTACATTAGCATAATTAGTTTGGTGTTTTTCAAATGAGATCAGATGCCTTTTACAAATAACTTGGGGTGTCAGAGTCATGGTCACTTCTTTTTTTTTTTTAATGATTTTTCATTATATTATGTTAGTCACCATACAGTACATGGTCACCTCTTTTGATGGTTAGTAGCACAGTGGTTTTTAATGCAGTCTCTTGATCTCATACAAACATCCCTGCTGTCTTGTGTTCCCATTATTCATTCTTTGTCCCTGTTCCGATTCCTGGAGTCCCAAATCCTCACCTCATTCTCCTGTTCTTGGGTGAGTATAGGACAGATAATACTGCTGTTCTCTGTATTCAGTAGTGCATTTTCCCTTCCATCTTCATTGTGATGTGCAGAAGGGAACTACTGCACGGAAAGCATGAGATTCAAAGTTTGAGAATCATGAAATCTAATAAACCAGATTGTTTCTCAAGGATTTTTTGAAAAGTATTCCCTTCCGAGATTTGTTCTTTAAGTGATCTTCAGAGATGTTAACCAAGCCTCTTTTAACTATTGTTTGCCAGGCAGTGTTTAGAAGTTTAAATGCTAATCAGTCTTACATAAATAGTTGGATATGGTGTTGATCTTTCTGTCTATTCTACCTCTATGATTTTATAACTTTGCCTTTCTTCTCCCCCCCGCTTTCCCCCTTGGGTGAAAGTGGGGAGAGTATTGCAGATTTTCTTAATTCTTCCTTTTATGTATTTGCATCAACATTAGATGAATTACACATCTGAAAAAAAATCATGTAATTGGTCTGTGCTCAGTCTTCTTTTTTAAGACCTATAAAATTCCTTCTACTCTCCAGTTAATAAATTACTAAAAGAGGCTTCTTTTTGGAAACTTGGGATATACTCTGATTCAGGAATCATGTTTTCTCTGTAGCCATCTTTCTGTAGTTCTGAGTACAGGTAGGTCATTGCTTCGTTAAGGTTGCAAGCCTCCCCTTTTTGTATGTATGAGTCATTCCATCTTCTTTTGTTTTGATTTGTTGTTTCCTTTGAACATCTGTTTTCTTCTGTCATCACATCATCTTTCCCCCAAGGTCCTTGCCATTCTTTGAAGTTTTCCATAGGTGATATCATTAACTTTTATGTTCTTCCAATTTGATGGCTGTGTTTTCAGTGTTGCCAAAGAATGCCCCTTTGTACTCAGTAGAAGACAAACCCAGTGACAGCTAAATTCTATCTGTCTCTCAAGGTTCCACCCCCTCCAGGAAGCTTTCACTAAATTATGGCAACATTCCATTTTCTGATCAGCATTAGCGATTAATGTCTATACTAATCATATACCTTTTTGGTCATACATAATTGTATATTGTTCTTGAATTACTTCATGGGTCTTGTCTCCTTAGTGAGATCTATAAGCTCTTGGGAGGTAGAGACCATGTCTTATATTTCTTATGTGTATGACACCTAGCACAGTTCTGGACAAATACAGATGATAGGCATTTAGTAAATAGTTGGATTGAGTTGAATTGAAGAAATTTCTAGACCTTATTTATTCTTAGCACTAGCCTATTGTGCATTCATTGATTATGATTTCTAGTACCTCCATTATCTGTCCTTTAGGTTGGTTTATTTGTGTGGCATCAAAGGAGGTCTCTACTTGAGATCTAGGAATGTGTGCTCTCTTGTGAACTCCAATTCAATTACTTCCCCTTTTTCAGTAGTTTTTTTTTCCCTCCTTTTTCCGTGTTTCTTTTAATACCTTACTGTCCTTTTCATTTCACCTACCCACTAACATAAATTTCTTTTCTCCTGGATTGTGGAGACCTAATCCCTGGTCATTACAAAGCCAGGGTCTAGTTTATAGCAAGCCCTATGACCTATTGCAGCCTTGCCAGTGCTGACTGCCTGCTGTTTTTGGCTTTAATACTGCTTTTGCTTGAAGGATCAGAAACTTATTCTAGTTTCTGAAATCCTTATTTTTGACTAAATGTGCTAGATAATAGAATTGTAGTTCTAACATGTGCCCCCTTTGTTGATGTTTATTTAATGTTGATTAGGTGGTTGTTTTCCCCAGCTCACCCTACCATCTTCATCCTAACACTCTCTACATCAGTGTCTTTGTAAGACATTTTAAATCCCTCCATATGCCAGTTGTTTTATTCATCTGCTTACATTTCTGCCCTTCCAGTTGATGGTGGTAGTTGGGGGCCAAGCACCAAAGGCTATCCGAAGTGTGGAATGCTATGATTTTAAAGAAGAGCGATGGCACCAAGTAGCAGAATTACCTTCCAGGAGATGTAGGGCAGGTAAGCATGATGCGTTATGGTCATTTCTCTTTGCTGAGTCATTGGGAGCCTCCCTCTCAGGTCTCATTTTATTAATTAGAAGAATCTTTACTAGAAAAGCTTCGATTAAAATAGATGTGCCATTAATGCCCCAAGACATTGTTGGGCATAGCCACTCGGTCTTCATCTTTACATATCTTTCTGATTCTCTAGTATAAGGTGGCATAGCTAGCAACTTGCTGGATATTTTCCTGGTTACGTTTACTGAAATGTTGAGAAATAATTCTTTAGGTTGGGACCCTTCATTCTAAGAGATTCCTGACTTTGCTGTAATCCAGTAATGCATCCTTCCTCCAGGCACGCATTTTATAAACACTTACTGAAATTGACCTTATTTAGCCAAAACTGCAAGCAGAAAGACAGTTGTAAACCCTCAGGGTTCTTCCTGGGACTCAAAGTTGGGTCCATAATTCATCGCTTATAGCAAAATGGAAGGTAGTACTTTAGCAGTGTTATCTTGGTGATTGTTACATATCAGCATAGTTACCTCATTCTTTAAGAGTTGTTTAATATTTGGGGGGGGTCTGGATGTAGTATAGTTTTTGCTAATTTTTAATTGAACATTACAATTGTTTTTAGTCTTACGTTAAAAACAGTGCTACAGTGAATCTCTTACACATACATCATTAGGTACATGTGCCGACATATTTTAGTGGGGTAAAACTCTAGAACTTAGTTACTGATTCAAAGGTATCCTAAGAGGAAACACCAATTATTACTGCCACTAATAGTAAAATATGAAGGTGCCCATTTCCCTACATTCCCAACAACACCTTGTGATTAAATGTTTTGAGTTTTGCCGCTCTGGTAAGTGGAAAGTGTTATCTCATCTTACCTTGTACTCCTTTAATATGAGGAAAGTTCATTGTTTTTCTAATTGTCAGTTTAAGATTTTTGCCATTTTTTATTATTTTATTGGTTTGTTGACGGATACATGGTAAGGAAAGTATCATTTTTGTCTGTCATATGTGGTGTGAATATTTATTTGTATTAATCTTTTCTTTTTTGATTTTACTTGTGGTATTTTCACCATGTAAAATTTTTGCCATTTTATGAAGTCCTGTGCATCAGAGTTTTGCCTTTGGATTTAAGGATTTGTTTATTCTGTAGAAAAGCCTTACTCAAAACTGTTTGTGTGTGTGTGTGTGTGTGTGTACATACATACATGTTTTTTATTTTTTTAAGTTAAAAAATTATTTATTTTTAAACTTTTTATGTTGAAATAATTTTACAGTTAAAGAAGAGTTGCATAGATACACAAAGTGTTTTGATATAGTCATTCCTTAATATTAATATCTTATTATACAACTGTGATACAGTTTTCAAAACTAAGAAATTAGCATCAGTACATTACTAATAACTAAAATACAGACTTCATATTTTATGAGTTTTTTCATTAATGTCCTTCCTTATTCTGTTTCAGAATCCCATAGTACATTTAATTGTCGTATTTTTTAGTCTCTTCTGATCTGTGATGGCTCTGTAATCTTTTTTTTTTTTAAGATTTTATTTATTTATTTGTCAGAGAGAGAGAGCACACACGCACAAGCAGGGGAGGGGCAGAGGCAGAGGGAGAAGCAGGCTCCCTGCTGAGCAGGGAGCCCGATGCAGGACTCGATCCCAGGACCCTGGGATCATGACCTGAGCCGAAGGCAGATGCTTAACCGACTGAGCTACCCAGGCCTCCCAGCTCCATTGTCTTTCCTTGTCTTTCGTGCCCTTGATTCTTTGGTCAGGTGTTCTGAAGAATGACTCTCAGTTTTGGGTTTGATGTTTTCTCATGATTAGATGGAGGTTATCATGATTATTTCTGGTGATGTTAACCTCAGTCACTTGGTTAAGGTGGTGTCTGCTAGGTTTCTCTCCTAAAACAAAATTGTATTTTTAAAATACGAATTTTTCTAGTATCTGCAGAGTTTTAATTTTTATATTCACATCAAAAACATCTAGACTTTATTTTGATATAAGAAGTAAGATGTGGAATTTGTTTTTTTAATGGTACCCAGTTGTCCGAAGGTTTTTTTATTGGCTAATCCAGCTATTTCCATTTATTTGAAATGCTGCCTTTTCCTTAGAAGCGAAATCAGAAGAGAAAGGGGTTTCAGGCAAGAAGCCTGTGGTAGGGAAGAAAGGAAGGAAGGCTGTTGGTGTGAAGAAGCAGAAGAAACCTGTGCTGGGGAAAAAGGCTGCAGCTACCAAGAAACCAGAAGCTGACAAGAAGCCTGCAGAAAAGAAACCCACCGTGGAGAAGCCTGCTGCCTAAAAATTTATGTTTATTCTATGAAAGTCACATCATTTTGGACAGCTAACTTTGGATAAAGACCTGATCAAAGACAGAAGAAAAAAATGCTACCTTTATCATATACTAAGTTTCTACATTTACTTGGTTTTATTCTAAATATTCTGTTCCGTTGACTCATCTTGTCTATTTATGCATCAAAACAGAGCAGTTATCATTATAATTACTGTGCTTTATAATTGAAGATATGATGGGACTAGTTACATGACTGCTGATAGGACTTGCATCTTCTTCAGTAGATTTTTAACATTTTCTTCGTATAGTTCTGTGTGTTTTTTGGCAAGTTTATTCTTAGGTATCTTATTGTTACTGTTGGAGTCTTCCATGATATTTATAACTGGTTTCTTACTTCATATCGGATTCCTGATTCCGTTTCCTTTTTATTGCACCATAATTCATTTGACTGGGTCCATCCCGAAGAGTACTGTTCGTGTGTAAATTTTACCTTCATTGTGCCCTGGTGAAAGCACAATGTGCCTCCCCACCCACTTGAGATGAGAGTTGGTACCCTTTAACTGTTCTGGCCAAATTACTCAAACTTCTGGGTGCTTCCCTGTAACTTTGGGGAGTATCAGTTCTTTTAGTTCACCCTCTGTTCCACCCAGAGTGTTTGGACTCATGTATTGTTTTCTTCCTTGTCACCTGAAATACCCTAGCACTTGGTAAGTATACTGTGTATCTCTGAGAGATGATAGATTTTTGTTTTGTTCATAGAGAAAAGAAAATGAACATTGCAATGGCCCAAATTCCCACAGTGAACAATCCCCAGTGTTCTTTATGATTTGGGATATAGGACATTTTCATGCTGAAACATACTGCCTGCTATGTTCACTGCTCCCTGGCCACCCAGGCCCTCCCAGGAGATCTACCACATTTTCACTTTCGAGGGCACTCAGGAAATTCAGGGGTTATTCTCATCATTCATTAGTTCTCTGCCTACGTTGCCTGTTGCCCACAGCTCTTCTCAAACACTTGAGATTTACTGGAAAGTAGCTGGAGTATTCATTTCCTCATTGAACCAGGGACTGAAAAGTCATTCCTTTCCCTGACAGAAAGCAGCCAACACAGGCAGTTTCATTTGAACTGTAAAGAGTCTTCGTGCCATAGGAAGGACTGCACATCCATACATATTTTGGGAGCTGGGGGATAAAGCACCAGAGGTTAAGACAGTCGGGGGTCGTGGTATATGCCTTGCTTGACGACATCTTATGAAGCATTGAACACTTGGGACTGGTGATTCCTGATCTCCCGACTGGATTCAGAGAACTGTGAGGCACAGTGCCTGCCCCCAAGCTGACTCGTGACATAAGCACTACAGAATTGAAGAACAATAACACTTTGAATGGCGTAAAGTGTTGATAATGCAGACTGTGCAAGATTTACTAACCTCAAATGCACTATCTAGGTATTATTTGCTCTGGGGGAAGGGGTTCAGGAGCTAGAGGTAATCCCTTCAGGCTAAAGTGGCTCTTGGAATGCCTCATAGAGAATGTGGAACTTTCACTGGGACTTGAAACTTGAAGCGGAGTGGATGGTGAGAGGGGCTTCTCAGATCAGGAAAACCGCAGGAAGAAGTTTAAAAAGTGAAGAGGTGATTAAACCCAGAGGCTAGCAATTTGGCTTCTCCATCCAGGGATTCCATAACCTCTCATTTGCCCAGGGTCAGGAAGCTTCTTAAAGGACCAGAGAGTAAGTATTTTAGGCTTTGTGGGTTATGTGGTCTCTGTCACAACTCAGGTACCACTCCAGTGCGATCCAGTCACAGGCACTACATAAATGAATGAGTGGGGCTGTGTTCCGGTAAGACTTTATTTATGGCTGCAGAAATTTGAATTTCGTGTATTCTGTGTCACAAAATATTTTTCTTTTGGTGGTTTTTCAACCATTAAAAAATGTAAAAACCATTCCTAGCTCATAGGTTCTACAAAAAATAATCACAACCCCTGATTTAGCTAACTAACATGATAAACCAGGAGTACATTATGCAAATTGAGTATAAACATTAGAAGATGAAAAATGGAAAACTGTGGGAGCTGTATACAGGCTTAAGTAGTTGGCAAATATTGCCTCAGTATTTAAGTCTGTAAATAAATATTTGAAAAAGCCAAGAGTCAAAATAATACCTCAGCCCACAGCATTGCATTTTTTAATAATCTGAGAAAGGAGGACAATTTAGTGGTTAGATATTCTTGCTGATGAATAGAGTTCTGTGCAGTCAGCATTCTCCTAAGAGCAACTTATATTCTGACAACAGTTGTGGACTTCCTGGAACTCAGCCTTTAGATAGTGTGGAAGTCTGGTTGCATATTCATCATTAACTGCTGGATTTCTTTTGCAGGGATGGTCTACATGGCTGGGCTCGTTTTTGCTGTTGGTGGCTTTAATGGCTCCTTGAGAGTCCGCACTGTAGATTCCTATGACCCCGTGAAAGATCAGTGGACCAGCGTTGCTAACATGCGGGACCGTAGAAGCACTTTGGGGGCCGCTGTATTGAATGGGTTGTTATATGCCGTGGGAGGCTTTGATGGCAGTACAGGTAACTTCCTTTTGGTCTTTTCTGTGTTGTGTTAGCATTAACATAGCAGTCATGTTTAGGGAACAAAATGTGGCAAAATTAGGAGACGTTTGAGTGTTTTAACAGGTATTATAAAGATAACTTTAAAAACTCCATCAAGAGTTCTTTTAAGGGGCACCTTGGTGGCTCAGTCAGTTAAGCCTCTGCCTTCGGCTCAGGTCATGATCCCGGGATCGAGCCCCACATTGGGCTCCCTGTTCAGTGGGGAGTCTGCTTCTCCCTCTGCCACTGTGTGCTCAGTCTTTCTCTCTCTCAAATAAATAAATAAATAAAATTTAAAAAACAGAGTTTTTTTAAATAGTGGAAGAGTACTAAGTATACTTAGTATATAAATTTTCTTTATGCATCACTGTCAGTCCTCTTACCACGTTTAAAAAGCTAAGAAGTGTCAGTAGCTTGGGTAGGAGCCCAGTAGAAAAGGGGCTAGTCCTATGTATCATGTAATTGATACATTTACATTCCACCATTGTCCTCTTTTAATTTAGTCCAATTTAACACACCTGAAGTACTTTTCCCTAATAATATATGTAAAGGAACAGTTACTTCACCTTTTTTTTTTAGAGGAGGAAATGAAGAGCATTGTGCTTTATTACAGGTTTATCATCTGTGGAAGCATATAATATAAAGTCTAATGAGTGGTTTCACGTGGCTCCAATGAACACAAGGAGGAGCAGCGTGGGTGTTGGTGTTGTTGGAGGTGGGTGCTGACAGTTGTTTCAGGTGAACGTTTCCAGGCACGTATGGCTTGATTGCTAGGAGTGAACTTAGGTTATTGGAATAATCTGAACACCAGTTTTCTAAATGGGCAAGCAAGTGATCATTTAAAAAAGGAAAGGAAGAGCCATTGTAAAATTTTAGAATTTTTTAAAAATTAGCTTGGGTATATAAACTAACCTGTGGAAGCCCTCATTCTCCCCTTCTCCTCTCCCTCTGTCCTCTTCTTCACCCCTTTCTTGTTTTTCTCTCTCTCTGTTTGTAACCTATATAAAACTGTTAACTGATCTTAATGCAGTTGTTTAGGGAACAAATCAGATGACGTGCAAAATTTTCCTTCTGGAGAAAGGCTGTTTCACATTTAAGAGGATGGGTTGCCACAATTATTTATTTATATCCTGCCTTGTCCACCAAAAGAGCTTAAGAAAGGCTCTAACTATTATTTTTTGGTGTGATTTTTTTTTTCTGCTTGTGCAAATTTGTGGGTTCTCACTCCCTCCCCACTTTGGATATAATTCTTTTGTTTTAAAACAGGTTTATTGCGATATAATTCACGTATCATACAATTCACCCATTTAAAGTGTACAATTCAGTGTGCACACATCACCACAATTCATTTTAGAACATTTTTATTCCCCCAAGAAGTAGCCCCACTCCCCTTAGCTGTCAGCCCCATCCCCCCGACCTCAGCAGCCACTAATCTACTTCATCTCTATATAACTTTCCCATTTTTGGACATTTCATATTAATGAAATAATACAGTATGTGATCTTTTATGACTGGCTTCTTTGATTTAAAATAATGTTTTTGGGGTTCATCTGTGTTGTAGCATTTACTAGTACCTCATTTCTTTTTATCACCAAATAATATTCCACTGTATACTGGTACTAATTCTTGATTTAACTTTTTCCCATTTTACTAAGATTACCAAGATATTTAATTATTTCCCACGATGGTGTTCACTTACCGAATAATGTTATCCAAAAATGCAATGAATGTACTTTGTTCTGTTATTCAAATTTATTGATGACAATGTTAAACTAATATCATCAAATATACTCTGCAGTGGTTTGGTAACTCCTTCGATCACCATTAGGCAAGATCTTTATAGTTTATAAAAATCAGTAATAAAAGGGAAACTTCTACTGTGGAGGAAAGTACTTTATGCCTTGAAAAAATAGCTTTTCATGAATTCAGCTTTCTTTGTGATTCCATGTTTAGGCTTGCTCTATGCTGTAGGGGGTTATGATGGAGCTTCACGTCAATGTCTTAGCACAGTAGAATGCTATAATGCTACAACAAATGAGTGGACCTATATAGCAGAGATGAGCACCAGACGCAGCGGAGCCGGTATGTAGGAAACTCATTTAGATTAAAGCACAAAAATGATGGAAAAGAATTAATAAACAAGTGAAATGATTCAGTGGCTTCTCTTTGTATTACCAGAAAATATATTATGTAAACTGATTTTAATGACCCTGTTAAATGTCTTTTGAATTATGCAGGTAGTGGTAGATAGCTATATTTAAATATCACTTTGTAAAATTCCTAAGTGCTATGTTAAAGGCTTCTTGTATCACTTAATTATTTATAATTATTTATATTGTTTGGCATCCTTTTAGTTTTTGTTTTTAGTTCTTATTGAACTTAATAATCAAGTCTCTTCATATCCATTTCTTACAAGTTTTGTGCTTTAATATTGGTTTGCTTTTACCATGAAAGTTGGTTTCAAAAGGATTATGTTAAAGGACTTCCCTCTCTGTGTTTCACCCTCATATTATTTTTATTCTATTTGACATGCCTTTTTTTAGAAGAATAGTTCTTGAGATTCTCATTTGTCAAATCTATTCATTTCCATTTCTTAAGTGTGCTTTAATATTGACTTTTACAAGTCATTTGAATAAACTCTAATATGTTATAAAATTTTCTTTTCTCTTTTACTCTACTATAGTTTGGTTCTTTGTGTTTTATAGGTGTTGGTGTGTTAAACAACTTACTGTATGCTGTTGGGGGTCATGATGGTCCTTTAGTCCGAAAAAGTGTTGAAGTGTATGATCCCACCACCAATACATGGAGACAGGTTGCAGATATGAACATGTGCAGAAGAAATGCAGGTATCTGTCTAGCTTACGGCTATGGAATTTATATTGATTTGTATTCAGAGTTTCACTAGTATTGCTGTATATTTTCATTCTTCTTTTACTGATTTTGGTTTTTGAATAGATTAGCTCTTTAAAGACAGAAACTTATGTAGTAATCCTATATAGTGAATGTCTAGCTTAGTAGCTACCTTTTGGTGATGATGTAGACTAAATTAGAAGAAGAGCCCTCTGTATTTGATGCTTAAATTCATTCATTCTTACCACAGATATTTTTGATTACATACCATGTACTGGAGTTCCCAGTCCTTAGGGAATTTAGTCTGGTTGAGTAAAATTTATACTAGGTTAAAAGCTAGTTGTTTATCTGAATCTGAAGCTTGAAGAAGCTAACCCTAATTTAATATAGTTCATGATTTCTAAAATTGGAGAAGCTAAACAATATCAACAATAAGTAATATTTTTTAAAGATTTATTTATTTTAGAGAGAGAGAGAGCATGAGCAGAGGGAAGGGCAGAGGGAGAGGGAGAGAAATCCTCAAGCAGACTCCCCGCTGAGCATGGAGTCTGATGTAGGGCTCGATCTCCCAGAACCCTGAGATCATGACCTGAGCCGAAATCAAGAGTTGGACACTTAATTGACTGAGCCACGCAGTCCCCTACAACAGCAAGTAATTTAAGAAAGCTGAGGTCTTCAAGTTTAGAGAACTAACTACATAAAAAGAAGACCCATGGAAGGGAAGTAAAAATGGAAAATAGATTCAGGATAGCTAAATAGTCTTTTCAGGAAATGCTAATTGTCTTTAAAATGCCATTATCTTCATGCCATTTCCCATAGTCCAAAATAAGTTCCTCACAATTCTCAAACTCATTGTACTGTATACCACTGGATGATTTTGCAAGATGCACCCTCCATCCCCCCCAAAATGCTCTTAATTTCTCTTTATTTTTAAAAAATTTCTAATTAAGTTGATGTGATTATGAGGGGAGACTAAGTATGTGGGACTGCAAGGACCTTTCCCTTCATCCAATCAACTGTATTTGGTGAGGTACTAAAATTCTCTTGGCTGTAGATAGTCCAGAACCGTGGTACCCACAAATCTGGGCCCTAAGAAGAATAAGTGCTTGATCCCAATACACATTAGGTTAGAAAAGCCACAGTAATATGTGCATGTGCCTTGCTGGATTAGGACATTTATTTGCCTTTTGAGCTTTCATTATTTTCCTGAACACTGGAATAATCTGATTTTTTCCCCTCTACATATGTTTTATTGTTTTCAAATCAAAATTAGCTTATTTCTTCTAGCTAGAAGAATAAGTCAGTAATTGGTATATATAGAACTATCATCTTGCTCTTGTTTTTTAAGCAGTTGAGCTACATTAAAATGATACGACTTTGCTTCTTGTCAAGAGATTAGAAGAGTAACACAACTGAGTTTGAGTAGAGAAGATCCATTCCATTTGTACAGAAGATACTATTGCTGGGGCACCTGGGTGGCTCAGTTAAGCGTCTGCCTTTGGCACAGGTCATGATCTCAGGGTCCTGGGATTGAGCCCCACATTGAGCCCCATATCGGGGCTCCCTGCTCAGTAGGGACCTGTTTCTCCCTCTTCCTCTGCCACTCCCCCTGCTTGTGCTCTCTCGCTCTCTCTCAAATAAATAAATAAAATCTTTAAAAAAAAAAAAAAGAAGATACTATTGGTAGTGCACTTTTAAATGTTGTATAGAGATTTGGACTCATTACTTTGTTATGTTAAAAATCTACAAGCATCTGTTAATTATGTTAGCAAAACCATCTACAAAACTACAGAAACCAGTGTGTGGGCACCATCCTTCTGGATGTTTTGATGTTCTCTGGTACCAGTTAGCTCTGAACCTTATTTGAAATTATTTAAAATATGCTTTTAAAGTATATATTAAAATAAAGAGCTTTTACAAGTTTACTTTTTAACTCAGTTTTCTTTGTAAAAATTCATATTTAGAAAACAGTTGCATAAGTATGCAAAAAAGTATGCAAGAGGGATCCTTGTTTATTGCAACATCATTGATAAGAGCAAAAAAACTGAAAAGAATTAATATCTATCAGCAAAAGACAATTACATTATGGTATTATGGATGGAATACTATGCAGCCATTAAACATTATGTAGATCTGTATTTATTAACTTAGGGAAATGTCCAATATGTTGTTTGGGATTGGGTAATAAAGTGTGTATAGTATAAGCAACTTTAAGATTAAAAAAAGAAGTATCTGAGTATATATGCATGGATAAGAGTCAGCAAGAGTATCGACTGGAATTTCAATGGTCATTATTCTAATTCGTACAGAATTAGAGGTGATCTTTTTTTATATATACTTTTCCAGACATTTTGAATTTTTGCAAAAAAATGAGTTATTCTAGTAATAATGAAATAAACAATACTTTTCTCTCCTTTTACAGGAGATAAAATAGTTAACCATTCAGTATCATTTCAGAATTCAGAATCATGTTTACCTTCTATCAATTTATATTTTTTCTTAAGGATTTTCTAAGAAGCTAACTTTGGGAGAGTTAACTAAACTTTTTGACCTTTAATTTTTTTTTAAAACAAAGTAAGAATTAAAATAGTTTCTGATCTATAAAGTAAGGTTATTATGAAGATAATTGAAACAATACCTGTATAAAACAAGTACTGCATAAATGGAACGAGGAGGAGCTTGGAAGTGCTATTAGACTGTCAAATATAAAGGGAATTGTTTTCATGTTCACCATCTTCTCTTCTTGCCCCTTTTCAAGGAAATTAGTGTCTCTGGATCACCTCACGAAATACATATAGGGATATTTATATTTAACCAAATTTTTAAAATAATTGTTTTCTCTCTGCATAATTTTTCTAAAGGAGTTTGTGCAGTTAATGGTCTGTTATATGTAGTTGGCGGGGATGATGGTTCCTGTAACTTGGCATCTGTAGAATATTATAATCCAACGACTGATAAGTGGACAGTTGTGTCATCTTGTATGAGCACAGGGAGAAGTTACGCAGGTAATAATTGTCTAATTTTCTTACAGTCTTCTGTTAGATGAAAAAAATTAAGTCATCATGATTTTTATATTAAGAATGTTCTAAGGAGAATTTTCTCAATTAATACTGGATGTATATATTCTAAAATAAAGCATTGGTATTGTTTTGTCATTCTACAGTCATTTGAATTCAAAATCCCAAACCTTTCTAGTGCAGAATCGTATAATAAAATTAAATATGGCTAAAATCTGTATGCAGTAGAGTGGAGTTCACTCTGTGGCAAGGCTTTCATTACTCAGATAAGCAAGAAAATGACTACTGCAGCATCCCCCCTGGCAGGGAGCCATGTGATAGTATGGTAGTGAGATTGTGGAGTAATTTTTCTTACTTAGGCATAGCACTAGGTGAATTATAAAATACCATTTTTTGGTCCACTCTCTTTGTAAGAGAAATAGTAGTAATCTTTAATGAATATAATGATGAGTCTTTAAAGTTGTATGCTGCATATTATTCTGATGATAGATATGTATGCATATTGCTTTGAATTCTAATATTCGTTCTAAATATTGACCCAGTCGTGGAGAGAAAAGAGTTTATACTAATTAGCCATATTAGCTATATACAGTAGGCTCCCAGAATAACATGGCTCAAAATTAGGTGAAATTTTTTAATAGCTTTTTATTGAGCTATAACTGACATAGAACAATGTATATTTAAAGTGTACAATTTTATTCGTTTTTTTTTAAAGATTTAATTTATTTATTTGACAAAGATAGAGACAGCCAGTGAGAGAGGGAACACAAGCAGGGGGAGTGGGAGAGGAAGAAGCAGGCCTCTAGCAGAGGAGCCTGATGTGGGGCTCGATCCCATAACGCCGGGATCACGCCCTGAGCCAAAGGCAGACGCTTAACTGCTGTGCCACCCAGGCACCCCAATTTTATTAGTTTTGACATATGTATATACCCATGCACCCACCATCACAATCAGGTAATGAAAATATCCATCACCCCCAAAAGTTTCTTGTGTCCCTTTGAGTATTAGGTGGATTTTGATATTTCCTAAGTAAAATTATTTTCCATTATAACCATAAAGAGCAAAAGAATAGTTCTGGATTAAGTAATCTGATGTAGTTCTGGTCCATAACTAAGCAGAGATTTCTCTGTCATTTAGATTAAAATGACAATAGTATTCAAGTTGAAGAAAGAACGCTTGAAACTCCATGTTTCCTTCAGTCCCTGTTTCAGTAATAGAGAATTCACTCTTTTCTCAGAGGTACAAAATGCTGCCTGTGACTTGTTTTCTTTCTTTCTTTGCTCAGGGGTCACAGTTATTGATAAACCATTATGAGCCGGAAGGACCTTTTTGGCCTATTTATACACGAGAAGCAGGCTTCACCAAGTATTTCTGAAGCTACTCAGAGTCTAGCACTTCTCCACTTGTGGCTGCTCTTTAAGTCTCAGCAGAAGATCAGATCGGCTGCCTTAATAGGCCTCAGATACTGAAGATTATTTTTGGTAGAAGCACTGCATAGGCTTTTTCTGCAATGAGCAGCAGCTGACTGAATTTTAATAAGAAACCGGGACTACAGTACTTATTCTGTAGTCTTTAGACAACAGTTGCTTTCTTAAAGACTAGTTCTTACCAACCTCGAATGACTATGGATTATTTTGTGAAGGACGATAAAGTAACGTGTTCTTGTAAAATTAAATTTTATCTTTATTCCTTCTCCTGAAAATCTGTATACACAGGAACTGAAAATCTTTGAACAGGTATTAAAATCTGTGTAAGTATACAAACTAGCTGAGGGATAAAACTGTTTGCTTTTATAAAATATCTTTGATTACATGAGTATAATAAATTGTGTGCATATAAATGTGTGTCTATATGCTTTCCTTTAAATATGTTTGAAAAGATGTTTGAAACTTGATTATACTATTTATAATTGGCACAGTACTTTGAATTATGCCAGTACTACATTGTAAAACAGAGTTGTATTTTTTGATATTTAACAATGCTTAACACTTTAAAAATGCCACTTCTGAGGAATGAACATGGTGTAACACACTTGAATATGTGTGATGCCAAACTTTTTTAAATAAAATATAAATTATGCTTATTTATTATTTTCTTTAGTTTAATCTCGGTAATGTTTTGGTGTGTATTTTTAATTTTTTTCTTAAAGTAACACTTTGGCATGAACATTACTGCAGGTTTTTGATGAATATAATGAATGTATGGAATTCAACTGAATTTGCATGGTCTTAAGAATTTTTTCTGTGTGTATAAATTTAGCTGCTATTAACAGAAGAGACAACTTTCTGTGAGTAGCCATATGTGTTGATCAAATACAGTTTTTCTGAGATCTTAATTAATCTCACTTTAAAATGACCAAAACATGTCTTTCTTGAATATCTTTGAATAAAAGTTTGTATATTATTTGTTTCACATTGTCCTTGATTTTTATCTAGTTAGTTTCATATTAAGAAAGTTTCCTGTTTTGTTTTTCTGTTCTTTTTTAAAATTTGCGTTTTCTAACTTCACAAATCAGTATTTTTAACTTGTGGCCAGAGGAACCTAAAAGGCAAGTCTGTTATCAGTAACTGAAGTCATTGAAAACTGTGATCCAAGAAAAAGTTATCTTAACCATCAGGGAAAAGTCTCCCAAGTATTGGTGAAATTTCATGTTTTTATATTCCTCTGTCCCCAATACGAGCACAAGATGACAATAAAACAAATAGCAAAGGGATATGGTGGCTATGCCTCAGAAGAGGAATTTAAAAGGTTAGCATTAACAGAAGTTTAGCCAGAACAGTAGAAAATCAAGAGGAAGAATTACACCTATGATAAAATTTGCACTTAGTTTAATACAGAGTACTGAAATTTAAACATAGAACCACATTTAATACTTATTTGAACTTTTAATTATAAATGGAAATATAAGGAATTTAATCAGAAAAAGAAAAAGCCTCTGCTTACCTTATGAAACAGTGCATTTCTGCGTTAGTGTGGCTCCAAGCACATCCACTGTCAACAAACATGTTGAAGATGTAATGAGCTTGGAGCGCTATTAGCTGTGTCGGTGGCATCAAAGGAAAATGTGTGTCATTATTTTTCCCAGTCACTTCCAAACACTACTATTCTATGAAACCTCTGTGAATTATCGATTAAAGATTTATCTAAAAAATAAATTTTTAAGCTTTTCTTGAAATGCATTAATCTATTAAGGTAACAAAGTCTTAGATACTTAGCATGTCAAGTACCTCTTTGTCTTTACTTCCTTTGAAGCTTTAATAGCTAGACTATAAAGTAGTTTGCCAAGGTTTGTCAGGTAGATTCATAACTATGTCTTCAGAGGCTTTGGATATACCCTGCTCCCCCATACCCCTCTGTCTTTCCAGTTGGCCCCCTTTAAAAAAGACATACAAAAGCATTCCTGGCTTGTTCTATTATTATCTGACAAAGAGAGCTCAGAAGTTAAGGCAGAGAGATGTTTTAGAAATCCTGCCAAGGGAACAGTACCAGGTTTGAGCAGAGTTCAAGGCTAGATTTGGGTACCTGCATTGTGAAGCAACTCTGCTGCCTGCTTTGCTTGGATCTGTGCCTTGTTGGCCAAAAGCACTGGTGGCTACGGTTAAGGTAGATGACGTGTATACAGCTAGGAGACTTTGACTTCTCTTCCTTTTCCTTGTGGACTCTGGCATGTGATTCCTGGTTTTTATCATCATCTCTTATAGCATGAGGACCTAGGTATTTATAAGCTCAGCTGCTGATGGGTTATGAAAGTTCGCTTTTAATAGCTACAAGGACAGCATAATATTACACAGTGATGTGCTAAACAAGCCTGCCTCTTGTTTCAGCTTGATCTTGAGCAAACTGCCTCCCACTGACTTGTATGGCAGCCAGTGCCTCATTTTGGAGAAGAGGTTACATGGGAGAGTGGAATCACACTTTGAGTCAAGACTCTGGGGTTCCAGCCCTGGTTTCATGACTCCAAGAAAAAAAGCAGTGTATGTATTGGAAAATCCATGGGTGTAAGAATTAAAAGGCTCTGAATTTGCATCCCCCTCTATTAGCTGCTAGCTTTGACTTTGAACATGTTACCTAACCTCTGACCTTTATCTTTCTGCTCTAAAATGGCAACAGCAATGTCTGTGTCACAAGGTTATTGTGGAATTTGAAAGAAATGATGTATGTGAATGTACCTGGAATACAGAGTACCCTCAATAAATTACCACTTTTGTTACTGTTCTCTTTCCCACAATCTCTTTATTGTATTTCCCCACAATCTTTTTATTGTGGGGAAATACGTGAGCTGAGCTGCTGTATCTATATTTCCTTTCAGCTCTAAATGTCCAAGATTTAAAACAGTAATTTGACCCCTCCAATACATACACCTGTTCTGATTTAGAAAATATATCTACTGTGGTAGGACTCTAAGTCAGAAATGATAACCAACATTTACTGAGCACTTCCTCTATTCCACGTACTATGCAAATGGCCTTACATACATATTATTTACCATCATAAACTCTTTTACAAAGGTACTAGATAAAACTTTGAGGAGTTAGCACACTGCTAATTGACAAAGCCTGGTAAATATGACCCCATAGTGCATGTTCTTAAGAGTACTGGAGAAAGCGCAGCAGGTTTGGGCAGATGGAAAAGCGGACTGTAGATGCAGTCACACCTGCAACCTCAGCCAATAAGAGGGAGAGCTCTGGAGCTGGTGAGGGGCTGGGCCATTGTACTCCTGCATCAACCAGTCACTGGACTCAGGCTGCCCCCAGGAAAGGGGGTGTGCCAGTGGGGAGAGGTGGCTCTTTGCCAACACACGGTAGGGTGAATGCCTGCTTCAGTCCTGAAGAAGGGGACCTGAGTGGTGCACTCCATGGCACCATTCACCGTCCTTCACAGGCCTCCTAAAGACAGGGTCTGACCACCCAAAAGACAGATCCCATTTATTTTCATTTGATTTGACCTCACTGTCATGATACTTCACAGACATGCCTTCGTCAGACATGGGGCAGTTAGGCAAGACAGCAGAGGTCACTGAACCTAATTAGAGACATACCTCAAGAGGGAACTTCCTCAAGCAGATGATAACCTGAATTGATAGGTGATGGGGAGGAGAGGGCTGATTATTTCAGACAGAAAAACCAGTTTGAGCATAGCCCTGAGAGAAACAACAGCATCCTGTTTCCTGAAACTACTGAATAGAAAATGCCTTCCACTAGACCAAATGGTGCCTTTGTGCGAACTTTCAGAAGGTACTCTTAAGTTTAAATTCGTATGTTATTACACCGTACACGCTACCATTATTCCCTCGTACACAAGTATTT
Organism: Ailuropoda melanoleuca; assembly: GCF_002007445.2. Taxonomy (NCBI): domain Eukaryota; kingdom Metazoa; phylum Chordata; class Mammalia; order Carnivora; family Ursidae; genus Ailuropoda; species Ailuropoda melanoleuca. The sequence goes on along the minus strand of NC_048222.1, from coordinate 92,139,189 downwards.
TAGTGTTGAGAGATGGCTGAGATGAGGCCAAGGCAGCACAGAGAAGTTGCAAGTGTGTGAAATTCTCTGTGCCCTGCACCGCCCCCCTCCTTGCCCCAGATGTTCTGGAGCTCCCTGTTCCCCTGGGGATTACACCTGGGCGTTCTCGCAGCCCACGCACTATCCGCCAGGTCAAGGCCTTAACCCCCTTCAGGGGAGCAGCCATCTGCCAGCTGTTACGTCAAATAATCTTCTAAACTTTTCCGAGCTTCCTGTTTTTTCATCTGCAAAATGGGGATAACGATAACTCTCTTGATGATCGCAGGATATATACTGCGTTGGAAATTCTCTCTCTCTCTCTCTCTCTCTCTCTATTAGTTTATTAAAGGATACTGGGGCTGGGGAAACAAGGTAGGAGAAGGATCTAAATCCAAGGTACACCAGAGAAGGCGGAGCTATCTGTAAACACAAAACAGTCAAAACTGCATTTATGCTATTCTCTTCCCAGGTTTTGGCGAAGCGACTGCTACACAAATCACATCTTAAAGTCGCGGGGAGGACGCCCTGGTGCCCTCTTACCGGGACAGCGCTGGCGCTGCAGGAACTACGGAGGAACCCAGGTTGCCAAGGCAACTCGCTGCAGCGGCCCGCCTGTACTGGCCGTCCGTGTCCCGCCCCCTCACGCCGTCACGCGCCCTCGCGCTTCCCCGCCTCCAGGCCCGCTGCGTCGCTGGCTACTGGCTAGTCGCCTCGGTCTCACTATCCTCACTCCATCCGCAGAGCCAATGGCTGGGATCGCCAGGGATTCGTTCACGCGAGTCACACGATGCCAGCAACCTCGAGAACCAATCACAGTGCTTGGAAGGCGGGTTGGGAGCCCTCACAAGCCAATAACGGCAAAGGAAGCCGGCCTCGCGCTCTTGGCTCCACCCCCGACGCGGAGAGACAGGTTCCGAGGCTGCGGCACCTGGCCGGGTCTGGGTGACCGTGGCCCTCAGTTCTCGCGCGGCCGTCCAGGTGAAGGGTCTGGAAAAGAAGCCGGTAGGTCAGGAAGCGGGAGCGGCTGGCTCCGGCCAGCTGCTGTGTGGTGTTGAGGGGAGCGGGGTCCGGCGTGGTTGCGCACTCAGGCGCCAGTGCCGGATGTGAGCACGGCAGCCAAGGGGAACAGGTGAAAGCGGTGCGAAACCTTAAATGATGGAATTGGGCTGGGGCATGTTTCCTGCCCTTTAAGAGTTTTATAGTCATCGAAGACAGGAGATATTAGGAGATAGTTAACAGCACAGGGTGAAAGAGTGATGACAATTTTACAAAAACGGAAGTACTACCGGGGAGATAAGATCTGTTGTGTTTGTGCAGTGGAGGGTGGTGTGGTTGGGAAGGGCGTTTGTGAGGCGGTTACTGAAGGATGAATAGGAGTTGGATAGGGTGACATTACCGGCAAGGTAATGTGTCCGTTACACATGAAATATAAGAATATGGCGAGGTGGGAGATGCGAGAGAAGAGTGGGGAAGGCCTGGTAGGGCCTGTTTTGCGTGGCTGAGGGCCTTGGTCTTTGTCTTTAAGGGAGCCACTCCCTTGAAATTTGTTTAATGAAGGGGGTTAACTCACCTGTTTAGATAATATCCTGGCATTGTATCGATTCAGGAGGATAAGCATGGAGATTGGGCAACTCCAGCAAATACGGGAACTTCTGCAGTTCGGGCTCAACTGAGGTATAGGACCGAGGGACAGACACTGGCTGACTGTCTTCGGACAGCTAAACTTGAGGGTTTCTCAGAGAATCCATATAACTTTTTTTTTTTTTCTGAGGATAGAGCAGGCTTTCAGTCAATCAGGTTGCACAAGGATGAGAAAAGGAAAAGAAACTTCACTCTTTATTTCTCCTCCCCTCTCCTCTCCAATTCCTAGTTTTTCCTTTTGTTCATTTGGCAAAGTTGTATCCATTTTCCTTTCTTGTGTTGGGAGAGTAAACTCCTGAATGTTAATTAAACCAAGTATCTCTAAATTGGGAGGGAGTTTGAAGGCTTAATTTAGCCAGGAGAGACTTAGAACATTCTTTTGGAAATGACTAAATAGGTGATGGAGCAGTTTGCCAGATTAGAGGTTAAAGAAGAGAATTTGTCAAGGTTGCAGAGAGCAGTTTCTGAACTTTGGACCCGTTGATTTTGATGGGCTTCTGAACTGCCTGGTTGGAGATGGCCAGTAGAGTTTTAGATAATCAGAACCTGGAGTTTAGTAGAGAGGGCTAGGGATAGAAAGGTTGTGGAGATCAGTGTGTTTTTAAAACAGGAAATAGTTACCATCTCTGTAGGTACTCTGAAATAGTTAGAAAGGAGTAAGGAAGCATTCTTGGGAAACTAGCCTCAATCTCAAGTCTTCCTTTCTCAAAAGCTGTAGCACAAACATACTAAATCAGAAAGTTGAGTCTTTGGATCTGATGTGCCTTCTGCTCAAAACATTCCCTGTTCCTCCTACCCCACCCCACTTTACCCTCTTTTAATCGGGTCACCTCCCCCTTATGCTCCAGGCCTCAGTTTAGATGGCATCTTTGTTTAAGAACTCTTTCCTGGTCCTCTGTGTTCTAGCACTCTATATTTCCAACCTGTTATTGTTCTTATCACATAATTGTATGATAGTCTGGTTATTGCTTTGTATTCCTCATTAGAGTTTGTAGTTTGAAGTCCGGTGAGGACAGCAGCTAGCACAGTAGCTGCACATAGTAGCACAGATTTCATCAGAGTGAATACATGTGAATCCCAGGAACCAAGGAAGGAGAGTATTTTAAGGACAGAAGTATCAAATCTTCAGATTGGTCAAATAAAATAAAATGTAAAGAATGTTTGTTGGATTTGGCAGCTAGGAGATCCTTCCTTAGTGGTTGTATTAGTAAGAGTAAATTCGGTGCTGTGATGAGAACAGAAAGCAGATTGTAATAGCTTGAGAGTCAATGGGAAATGTGAAAATGAAGACAGGCTATCTAGGATAATCTTTAAGGAGCCTTGAGAAAGCTGTAGGAATTATTCCCTTCTTACTATAATGTTTATTGTGTGCTTTATTATTTCTGATTACAGTAGGGCATAAGGGATGAGTGCATAGGCTCCCCCACTTAATATTTTTGTAACTTGGGGTACAAAAGTTGTTTACTTTTTCTAAACCTCAGTTTTTCAATTATAAAATAGAGATAATAAAATTACCTACTTCATGAAAGTGTGGTAAGGATTAAAGTCTTCGGAGAGAGAACATTCAGAACTCTTAAAACACAGTTCCTGGCATATAAGAAGTGCTCAAAATTGTTAGCTTCTTATAGCTACTATGTGTCGGTCCTATGTTAAGTACTTCACATGCTCTAGGTCTTGGACCCATTAGAACTATTGTTTTTCTTTTTTCAGCTTTATGGAGGTATAATTGACAGGTAAAGTTGTAAGATATTTAAAGTGTACATTGTGGTGATTTAATACACACACACACACACATACACACATACACGCACATTGTGAAAAGATCTCCACCATCTAGTTACTATTGTTATTCTGTACATTTTGCAGATGATAAAACTGAGGCTCAGGGAAGTTATATAACTTGCTCAAGGTCACACAGCTAGTAAGTGGTGTTGGTTCAACATTGCCAAGTTTGGCAATGACCTCATGAAAAATGAGAATTGGAATGATTGTTTTACCTTAAAAGTTAGAAGACTGAAGATATCTTGGTGTGAGTGGGAGCTAGATTGCAAGCAGTTGAGTGAGTGGTATGGGTGAGAGCAAAGCAGGGGGAGGCTTTTTGTTGGTTTCTCCCTAGAGAAAGAAGTTGGTTCAAAGAAAAAGAAGAGGAACAGTGGTTTGGGGAAGAGGAGATACAGGTTAGGAAAGCTTCACTAGAAATGAAGACTTGAGTATATTTTTAAGCTTGAGGGGATGGACTTTGTGAAGAGAAGAAAAACGAAATATGAGAAAGGATAAGTGACAGACAAGTTCTCAGGTAAGGTGAGAACATAAGACTAGTCACTCTCAGGGTGAGTGAGAAAAAAATTTTGAGGTTGGGATGGCCCAGGATGTAACTGTAGCCTCCGGAGTATAAGTCATTTGAGAGTGGTAGTATAAGTCATTTGAGAGTGAGTAGGACAAAAAGATAAGGATGCAGAGCGAATTCAGAGAGCTGAAGAAGCTGGCTAAGCTTCCCGGTATCCTCCATGAGGAACAGGTCGGAGGTCAATATGGGAAGTGGGGCATTTTAAGCACTATTAAGAGTGCGGCCGAGGCTTAAAATAATTTTTTTAAAGTAGTCTATCATTGTTCATAGATTAGGAACAACAGTGAACATTTTTAGGAAAGTGACATTCTTTTTAAACTTGTCTTTTATGATTTGGTGTCGTATTACACTTATTATAAAGGTAAAGCATACTTGTGAGAAAATGATAATTGTAAGAAGGTATAAAATGGAAAGTAAAATTTTTCTCCTCTCCTCTGTAACCCCCCCCCCCAGCTGGGTGTGCACATATGCAGAGGCGCGCTATTACCTCTTGATCTCTTTTCCCTAAAGGTCACCACTCTCAATTCTAGGATATCCTTCCATACCTTTTCTGTGTCTGTGTGTGTGTGTTTGTTTGGGGGGGGTTGTCCGTCTAGGCATGAAAGTGCACAATATATAACCTTTTCACAAAAACAAAAGGGGGGCACTTGTTATCTGCATTATTCTGCAACTTGCTGTTTCACTTAACATTGTATCTTGGACATCTTTCTATGTAGAATATAGAAATTTTCCTTTTCTTTTAAATGGCTGTATAATTGTCTATGGAAGAAGTTGACTTAGGGTTTATTTAACTCCTTTCTTGTTGATGGACTTATTTCTGTTGTTTTTCTTTTTTCTTTGTTTTTGCTGCTATTAGCAGTGTTTCTTTCAGTCTTAGTATGCCTGAGTGAGAAAATTGCTGGGTCATAGGGTGTATTTATTTTGAATTGTGACAAATGTTGAATTTTTCTTCACAGGCCTAATCTCTCCATCAACGATGTATAATGGTTTCTGTTCCCCCAAATTGTTACCCTTACCAGTACTGGGTCCTGAACACTGAAACTTTTAAAGACTTTTGTTTTAGGGCATATTTCTTTATTTGAGTCAAACTGAGCTGCTTACTTGTTTAGTGAACATTTGTATTATATTTATCTTAACATGAACCCCTAGGGAATGGCCTTTATCATTTTTCCATTGGGTTTTTAGTCTTTTTCTAAAGCACGCTTTGCAGCCTTTTGTCATAAATGTTGGAAATATTTTTTTCCGGTTTGCCATTTCATCTTTGACTTTATTTATAATTGTCTATTTATTCCCCAATTAGAAGGATTTCATTTGTATGTAGTCTTATCTGGCAGACTTTTTCTTTATACGTTTGTGTGTTTGGTTTTGTTTTGTTTGGTTTTAAGTGACACTCGAACTCCACAATTGCTAATTGAAATTACAAGTTTTTCCACGGAGACTACATTGAAAAATCTCTTAAAGATCGTTTGAAATTCTTTTTTTTTTTTTTAAAGATTTTATTTATTTATTTATTTGACAGAGAGAGAGAGAGACAGCCAGTGAGAGAGGGAACACAGCAGGGGGAGTGGGAGAGAAAGAAGCAGGCTTCCTGCGGAGGAGCCTGATGTGGGGCTCGATCCCATAACACCAGGATCACGCCCTGAGCCGAAGGCAGACACTTAATGACTGAGCCACCCAGGCGCCCCGATAGTTTGAAATTCTTTGTCCACTTTTGTTCTTTTAGATCCTGCTCTTGAAAGTTAATGTGCGGCTTTTATTTTTTTTAGTTTTAGAAGAATTTATTTATTTATTTATTTATTTATTTACTTATTTAGAGGGAGAGAGTTCTGTGCTCACGCCTGTGCCCTTGTAAGGGAGGGGGAGTAGCAGGGAGTGAGGGCCAGGGAGGGGGAAAGAATCTCAGGTGAACTCTGCCTGTGGAGCAGGGGCTGGGCTAGATCTCATGACCCTGAGATATGACCTGAGCAGCAACTAAGAGTCTGACACTTAACTGATTTAGCCACCCAGATGCCCCAACTTGTGGCTTGCGTATTTGTTTATTTATTTAAATTCAGTTAATTAACTATAATGTATTGTTTGTTTCAGGGGTACAGGTCAGTGATTCATCAGTCCTATATAATACCCATTGTTCATTACAACACATAAACTCCCCATTGTCCATCACCCAGTTACTCCATCCTCCCACCCCCCTCCCCTCCAGCAACCCTCAGTTTGTTTCCTAATATTAAGAGTCTCTTAAATCAGTGTCTTCAAATGGACATGGTGATGATATCCAGTAGACTTTTTTTTTTTTATCACATGTTTAGGACCTGAGAATTGGTACTTTAGTATTTGTTATTTTTTAAATGATCAGAAGATGAATTTAAAAAATTATGTTCTGGGAATTTCATTGTTTGGCTTACTTGGTTTGCTTGCTTGCTTATTTATTTTTTATTTGCTTTTACAGAATTCTAAGGCTTTCTGCAGAGATTTGAAAAATGGCAACAAATGAAAGTATCAGCATCTTTAGTTCAGCATCCTTGGCTGTGGAGTATGTGGATTCACTTTTACCTGAGAACCCTCTACAAGAACCATTTAAAAATGCTTGGAACTATATGTTGAATAATTATACAAAGTTCCAGATTGCAACATGGGGATCCCTGATAGTTCATGAGATCCTTTATTTCTTGTTCTGTTTACCTGGATTTTTGTTTCAATTTATACCTTACATGAAAAAGTACAAAATTCAAAAGGTGAGTGTGATGGGCTTGCAATGAAATGTTATCATTCATGTTGAATATTTTAAAAGTAAATGTAACTTTGTTTTGAGAGAACCTAGATCAGGGTTGTGTAATAGAAATAGAAAGAAGAAACATGTAATTTTACATTTTCTGATAGAATACATAAAAATATATAAAGAAATAGGGAAATTAATTTTAATAATTTATTTAATACAATAAATTGAAACATTTCAACAACCAATCAGAATTTAAAAGTACTTAATGGGATATTTTATGTTCACATTCTCACAAGAAGTCTTTGAAATCGGGTGTTTTACATTAATTTTAGTCCATCTAGGTTTAGACTAGCCATATTTAAAGTGTTCAGTAGCCACATATTTCCAGTTCCTGCCACATTGGACAGCCCTATATCATTATTGATAATGTTTCAAGAATAATTTGTTAAATTGTGCTTTCAGTAGATGTGACATTTATCTAATTTGGGTTTATAATCTTTAAACTAGCTGGAAAGAGAAGTTATGGGGATTTGTAGCTACTTTGCAATTCACTCCAACTCCTGATGTCTCAGCCACTAAGTGTATGTGGGCTATTAAAAGTTTTGTTTTTTCCTTAAATATATGATGGTGGTTCTGCAGGATTCATGTCATCCCAGATGAGGAGTCATGATGCTGCTACATTCTAGATATTTGCTTCACTGCACTGAATTCCTTGAGATTCCCACTGTGCATGACAAAGTGTTGGGATAGACACATGGCCTCTTCTCAGATGTAGTCACGCAGAAAATAGTGAACTCTACCACTATGAAGACTAGAGCTTGACAGGGTGCCTGGAACAGAATCTGGACTAGCTTATCAGAGGTGATTTATCAGCCCTTGGCAAACCCATGGTAGTATCTAATACTTGCTCTAAAAAGTCATGCCAAACTAAAACTCAGGGGCACATGGTCTTGGTAGAAAATGGACGTCTTGAGCACTTTTACCTGTGGAGACTAATTTGTACTCACCAAGGGTGGCAGTCAAGGTGCACATTTTCTCCCATCAGTCTCTTAGCCCTCTTGCCTCTCCCAGGGAATCTCACTTCAAGTGCTCACTCAGGTGCTGTCGTTGATCCACTCTGGGGATAGTGCGCGGGGTCAGGCCACTAGACTCTAAGCCAAAGGAGGGAGGAGCAAAAGGAAAAGGGGAGGAAATAAAAAGGGACATGCCCAAAGGGGAGTATCCTGTTAACCCTAAATTAATAACAGGGGTTCCAAAATGTTTTTTATAATGGCCTGCTTTGAAAGGCAGAATTTAGTTTGGTTGTCTAAGTTCTCCTGTATGTTTGGGGTGATTCTGGCCACAGTGTCACCCCTGTATTTGTTTATAGGGGGGATTCGTGGTGTGTCTGGTTGGACCAAAGTATCATTGTCCTCCTCCTCCCCTCTGCCCTTCACTCACTGGTCAGAGGTGGTAACTTTTCGAGAAAGAGGAAGGTCTTTTTTGGTTAAGGTTTTTTGCATGACTTTAAAATAAACTGTGGCAAAAGACAGTACAAGTAATTGTCTAGTTCGTTACAGGTAGTTATTTATAAACAAATTGAAAGTCTGGGTAGTGTGGTTTCACATTGCCTTGTCTTTCTTTGAGTTTCACAACTGTTAAAAATCCTTGCTTTGAGCTTTTTTAATACGAAAATGAATTGTGATGTAAGTCAGTACAAGTTTTCACAAAACGAGGGTTTATTTTTTTTAATTTATTTATTATTTATTTATTTTAAAAAGATTTTATTTATTTATTTGACAGAAAGAGACAGCCAGTGAGAGAGGGAACACAAGCAGGGGGAGTGGGAGAGGAAGAAGCAGGCTCCCAGTGGAGGAGCCCGATGTGGGGCTCGATCCCAGAACGGATCATCCCCTGAGCCGAAGGCAGACGCTTAACAACTGAGCCACCCAGGCGCCCCATAAAACAAGAGGGTTTAAAGACAAGCAACAAAATTAGTAAAGTTAATTACAAGTTTATGCATTTTGAAGCACTTGAGAGCACAGGAAGGTGTTGCTGGTGGTGATGAAGATAGCAGCTTTCAAACAGAATAGACTACCAGACATAACATGCTTTAGACAGTGAGATGTCTTGGGGCGCCTGGGTGGCTCAGTCGTTAAGCGTCTGTCTTTGGCTCAGGGCGTGATCCCAGAGTCCTGGGATCTAGCCCCGCACCGGGCTCCTCCGCTGGGAGCCAGCTTCTTCCTCTCCCACTTCCCCCACTTCCTTCTCTCTCTGGCTGTGTCTCTCTCTGTCAAATAAATAAATAAAATCTTTAAAAAAAAAAAAAAGAAAGTGAGATGTCTTAATCGTTGTCTAGGAGTTTTCCTCAAGGGGGTATATACTAAAACCTTTTTTTTTTTTAAGATTTTATTTATTTGTGTATTTATTTATTTATTATTTATTATTCACCTATTTTTGAGAGAGAGAACACGTGCAGGGGAGAGGGAGAAGCAGGCTCGCCACTGAGCAGGGAGCCCAACATGGGGCTCAATCCCAGGACCCTGGGATCATGACTGAGCCGAGGGCAGACACTTAACTGACTAAGCTGCCCAGGCGCCCCTAAAACCATTCTCTCTGAAGTCTGAAGTCAATTGTCCTAATAGTATTCCTTCATATTAAGATGTAGTTATATATAAAGTAAAATATGGTAAACCCTGATATTCCACTAGGTGTTAGTATTTCATTGTTCACTATCTTTTAAGCTAATTTGTGCACACTTTAAATAGTATGACATGACTTTTTAGTCATAATTAATTTTTGTGTTAATTTCTGCAGCTAAATGGGTATCAGATTCGAACTAGGATATTAAAAGTCTGTTAAACATAGTTTCTAGGGAGAAATTGCCCGCGCTAGATTTATCTTGTCCTCAGTCACAGACTGGAGGTTTGGAGTAGTGAAGTCAGATAATCTCAGAGTAGAGGTAGCCAGTGACAAATTATCTTGTCTAATCCCTTCATTTTATTGTTGAGGAAACTGAGTTGTGAGCATCACAGAGCCAGTTAACTAGTTAATAAAGGCCCTGAGATTGGAGACTGGCTCTCTAGATTGGTTATCAGTTGAATGCTTTTCCTTTTTTTTGTTAGGGAAGAGAACTCAAAGAATTTTAAAAACAGCAACAAAAAAAAGAATTTTAAGTCCAGAACTGGAAACCTAGCTTTTAGTTAGTCCTGGTTCTAATCACTGCCTGTACGATCCTGGGCAAGGTAGTTGACTTCTTTGGGCTTCTGCCAATGAGCAGTAGTTTCCATACTTGGGATATTACTTAGTTAAAAAAGTGTCACTGGCAAATGTTTGAATGTTTAAGTAAGGACATTTAAAACAAAACAATAACTATTATTTATTATCACCATCTTTTTGTAAAACCAAAAGTACTTTTTCTTATCTAACTGCAGCCATCTAAGGATTTATTTATTTATTTGAGAGAGTGCGCGCATGCTCATACATGAGCACAAGAAGGGGGAGAGGGAGAAGCAGATTCCCCACTGAGCAGGGAGACATGTAGGGCTCAGTTTTTTATATGCCTTGCTAAGCAAGTCGATATCCTGATGAGGTTTTTTGAACATTTACTACATTGATCTTACTTTTCTTGTTTTGGCTTTCATCTCTGAACATCGTTATCTGTGGGCAGTTAACTGTCCATTCTTTGGGAACCACTGGACCCATTTCCCCATTTCTGAAGTTCTTCCAGCTCAGAGAGTTTATATTTCTATCATCAGATATGAACAAAAATATGTTTATTTCTGGGAACGAGTACCGCTGAATGGCTGGCAGCATTGATTTCCCTTTGTAGTAAAGGCTTCCAGCGCTGCCTGCAGGGCTGCCGCAACAGTGGGGAGAACCCACCTGTGATCTTAGCATAACACACTGCTGCTCTGAAATTCCTGGGTGACGGAAGGAAATGATCTGTGGGCCGCAAAGACTGGACAGTTACTCATTCTGTAGTGTTTCTTTGGTTTGTTTGAGATCATTATGCCTGGGTTTGTCTGTTAACAGTTTCTTCACCTANTAACAGTTTCTTCACCTGTTTAAACTAGTGATCACAGTTGTCAAGAATTTAGAAGGGGAGGAGGCTGTGATTCCTGACTATGTGACAGTAACATAGTCACTGTAATATGGAATTCACATCATAAGATTAATTAAATAACGTAGAATTAAGGTCNCTGTTAACAGTTTCTTCACCTATTTAAACTAGTGATCACAGTTGTCAAGAATTTAGAAGGGGAGGAGGCTGTGATTCCTGACTACGTGACAGTAACATAGTCACTGTAATATGGAATTCACATCATAAGATTAATTAAATAACGTAGAATTAAGGTCACACTTCCCCCACTTCCTTCTCTCTCTGGCTGTGTCTCTCTCTGTCAAATAAATAAATAAAATCTTTAAAAAAAAAAAAAAGAAAGTGAGATGTCTTAATCGTTGTCTAGGAGTTTTCCTCAAGGGGGTATATACTAAAACCTTTTTTTTTTTTAAAGATTTTATTTATTTGTGTATTTATTTATTTATTATTTATTATTCACCTATTTTTGAGAGAGAGAACACGTGCAGGGGAGAGGGAGAAGCAGGCTCGCCACTGAGCAGGGAGCCCAACATGGGGCTCAATCCCAGGACCCTGGGATCATGACTGAGCCGAGGGCAGACACTTAACTGACTAAGCTGCCCAGGCGCCCCTAAAACCATTCTCTCTGAAGTCTGAAGTCAATTGTCCTAATAGTATTCCTTCATATTAAGATGTAGTTATATATAAAGTAAAATATGGTAAACCCTGATATTCCACTAGGTGTTAGTATTTCATTGTTCACTATCTTTTAAGCTAATTTGTGCACACTTTAAATAGTATGACATGACTTTTTAGTCATAATTAATTTTTGTGTTAATTTCTGCAGCTAAATGGGTATCAGATTCGAACTAGGATATTAAAAGTCTGTTAAACATAGTTTCTAGGGAGAAATTGACCACGCTAGATTTATCTTGTCCTCAGTCACAGACTGGAGGTTTGGAGTAGTGAAGTCAGATAATCTCAGAGTAGAGGTAGCCAGTGACAAATTATCTTGTCTAATCCCTTCATTTTATTGTTGAGGAAACTGAGTTGTGAGCATCACAGAGCCAGTTAACTAGTTAATAAAGGCCCTGAGATTGGAGGCTGGCTCTCTAGATTGGTTATCAGTTGAATGCTTTTCCTTTTTTTTGTTAGGGAAGAGAACTCAAAGAATTTTAAAAACAGCAACAAAAAAAAGAATTTTAAGTCCAGAACTGGAAACCTAGCTTTTAGTTAGTCCTGGTTCTAATCACTGCCTGTACGATCCTGGGCAAGGTAGTTGACTTCTTTGGGCTTCTGCCAATGAGCAGTAGTTTCCATACTTGGGATATTACTTAGTTAAAAAAGTGTCACTGGCAAATGTTTGAATGTTTAAGTAAGGACATTTAAAACAAAACAATAACTATTATTTATTATCACCATCTTTTTGTAAAACCAAAAGTACTTTTTCTTATCTAACTGCAGCCATCTAAGGATTTATTTATTTATTTGAGAGAGTGCGCGCATGCTCATACATGAGCACAAGAAGGGGGAGAGGGAGAAGCAGATTCCCCACTGAGCAGGGAGACATGTAGGGCTCAGTTTTTTATATGCCTTGCTAAGCAAGTCGATATCCTGATGAGGTTTTTTGAACATTTACTACATTGATCTTACTTTTCTTGTTTTGGCTTTCATCTCTGAACATCGTTATCTGTGGGCAGTTAACTGTCCATTCTTTGGGAACCACTGGACCCATTTCCCCATTTCTGAAGTTCTTCCAGCTCAGAGAGTTTATATTTCTATCATCAGATATGAACAAAAATATGTTTATTTCTGGGAACGAGTACCGCTGAATGGCTGGCAGCATTGATTTCCCTTTGTAGTAAAGGCTTCCAGCGCTGCCTGCAGGGCTGCCGCAACAGTGGGGAGAACCCACCTGTGATCTTAGCATAACACACTGCTGCTCTGAAATTCCTGGGTGACGGAAGGAAATGATCTGTGGGCCGCAAAGACTGGACAGTTACTCATTCTGTAGTGTTTCTTTGGTTTGTTTGAGATCATTATGCCTGGGTTTGTTAACAGTTTCTTCACCTGTTTAAACTAGTGATCACAGTTGTCAAGAATTTAGAAGGGGAGGAGGCTGTGATTCCTGACTATGTGACAGTAACATAGTCACTGTAATATGGAATTCACATCATAAGATTAATTAAATAACGTAGAATTAAGGTCACCTAGAAACATTACAGAAACAATTAGGAATTCACTCTTAAGTTTCAAGTCAAACTACTGATAGCAGAGGCTAATACTAAATATTGTGATTTTTCTCCATAGGATAAACCAGAAACATGGGAAAACCAGTGGAAATGTTTTAAAGTAATTCTCTTTAATCACTTTTGTATCCAGCTTCCTTTGATCTGTGGAACTTATTATTTTACAGAGTATTTTAATATACCTTATGATTGGGAAAGAATGCCAAGNAGAGAGAACACGTGCAGGGGAGAGGGAGAAGCAGGCTCGCCACTGAGCAGGGAGCCCAACATGGGGCTCAATCCCAGGACCCTGGGATCATGACTGAGCCGAGGGCAGACACTTAACTGACTAAGCTGCCCAGGCGCCCCTAAAACCATTCTCTCTGAAGTCTGAAGTCAATTGTCCTAATAGTATTCCTTCATATTAAGATGTAGTTATATATAAAGTAAAATATGGTAAACCCTGATATTCCACTAGGTGTTAGTATTTCATTGTTCACTATCTTTTAAGCTAATTTGTGCACACTTTAAATAGTATGACATGACTTTTTAGTCATAATTAATTTTTGTGTTAATTTCTGCAGCTAAATGGGTATCAGATTCGAACTAGGATATTAAAAGTCTGTTAAACATAGTTTCTAGGGAGAAATTGCCCGCGCTAGATTTATCTTGTCCTCAGTCACAGACTGGAGGTTTGGAGTAGTGAAGTCAGATAATCTCAGAGTAGAGGTAGCCAGTGACAAATTATCTTGTCTAATCCCTTCATTTTATTGTTGAGGAAACTGAGTTGTGAGCATCACAGAGCCAGTTAACTAGTTAATAAAGGCCCTGAGATTGGAGGCTGGCTCTCTAGATTGGTTATCAGTTGAATGAATGCTTTTCCTTTTTTTTGTTAGGGAAGAGAACTCAAAGAATTTTAAAAACAGCAACAAAAAAAAGAATTTTAAGTCCAGAACTGGAAACCTAGCTTTTAGTTAGTCCTGGTTCNGTAGATAAAGATTTGATTTTGATACTCACTCATGGTTTATTGTCCAGTTAAAATATCCTTCATGTTTATCTTCTTTCTTCATTTGTTCTAAACTTTAGAAGTAAATTAAATGTAGAAAAGTAAGCCATAGTAGAAGCTTAAAACATTTCCCATTTTTCTTTCTGAGTTTTGATGTAATATTTTATTGGAAAGTTATTTATTTATTTAGGGTGGAAAGTAATTTGTTACATCAAAAGTTTCAGTAGCATCCTTTATATGATTTTATACAGATACACCCGCTTATACCAAGAAAAACTATATTACATTTTAAGTCTGAAATGAATAAAAAGAAAAGAGAGTAATTTTGAGGTTTTTTGAAAGTTGTGTCTGTATAGACGCAGGTATATATAACCTGATCACTAGTTGTGTTCAAATAATATTTGTATTCAACTATCTGCTCGTGACATAACCTGAATACAGATATACCAACATATAGGTGTATACTTTTTCTTTGTAATATATGTAATATAAAAGTTAGTGTATGTGTTTATTTGTATATAAAATATATTTTGCCCATTGCACTTATGTCCCTCTCTGGTGGAAAAAAGTGATGATTTTACTATTGATAATCTCAGTTCAAGTCCCTCATCAATATTACTCTTTTCCTAGAAGCTTTGGACTTTGTTTCTTAACTTTGATTTTATACATGTGAAATTTTTTTGAGTTTTTGTTTTTGTTTTTTTTTAAGTAGGCTCCACACCAACATTCGGCTTGAACTCATGACCCTGAAGTCAAGAGTTGCATGTTCTACCTACTAAGCCAGCCAGGTGGCCCCTGTACATGTGAATTTTTAAAAAATGAATTAGAATTGGGTTAGTGGTCTATCTCTTTAACCCTGCCTCAGGAGGTATTCTCTAGCCACCTTGTACGTAGCGGTTGTGAGAGTCTGTTGATCAGTGTATCCAGGCTGGTCAAGCTGGTTAGTGCTTATTTGGTTTCATGTAATTCCTCAAACAGTGATCCCAAGTAAAAGTTTAGATTGTTTAAGTATAAGTTATTTTATACTCACTATAGTATTTTCATCCTAAAGGTGTACGCTTTTGGTAAGATGCTTTGGCTGTGCAGTGATCGAGGATACCTGGCACTATTTCCTGCACAGGCTCTTGCATCACAAAAGAATATATAAATATATTCATAAAGTTCATCATGAGTTTCAGGTATGTTAGAATTATTTTTAATACATTTTTTCTATTAGAAGCAAAATGCTTTTTTAAAATCTTCTGAGGTTTTAAAAAAATTATCAGTGGTGTTTTTATTTCTTTCTCTTTGGCATGAACATGTGAAGAACATACACACACACACACACACACACACACACACACAACCAGTTCTATACATTTTCAAGAAAAGTGTTACATGAAATAATTCAGTCTCTCATTTGGGCCCAGACCACTATCCTGTCACAGTTGGTACGTGGCAGATTAATAGAGACCATAGTGATGTTAAGGTCATTAAATTGGACCCCAAAACAATGAACCTTTCGTCTTTCAATTTCTAAAACAATCACTGACTTGTTTGCTGAACACATTTCCACCTCATTCCGACTCCCACAAAAACCAATTTTATCAGAGCTGCTTTGATGTACCTTTGGCAAACTGGTTATGTCGATATGTTCCACATTGGCCCTGATTACATGGTTTGCTAAATCAAATATCCCTTTCTTGGCAGAACAAATTCAGAAGCATAAACCAAAATTAGAATTTAAGTCACTTGTTTAATGCCTTTATCTTAAACCATCAAAGGCAGTTACTAAGATTCTATTAAGGACATCCCTAGACCTTTTGATGTTTGGTAGGAACAAAAAGATGTTTTTATTGAGAATTACTGTTATTTGTTTATATATGTATGGCTAGATATATCTTATTTTATAAAACTGTATGCATAAATTAGAATATATGTATTTGTCACTGTTCTCCAGAGAAAATCAATAAGAGATACACACACACACAGAGATTTATTTTAAGGAACTGGCTCATGTGATTATGGGGCTTGGCAAGTCTGAAATGCGTAGGACGGACCACAGACTGGAAATTCAAGCAGGGTTTCTATTGCAGTCATGAGAATTCTTTTTTCTTCGTGACACCTCAGTCTTTGCTTTTAAGGCCTTCAGCTGGTTGGATAAAGCCTCCTTGTGTTATGGAGTTGGTCTCCCTTACTCAGAGTTTACCGATTTAAATGTTAGTCACATCTACAAAATACCCCCACAGCAATGTCCAGGCTGGTGTTTGACCAACGAAACAGTTGGGCACTGTAGCCTTGCTAAGCTGACACATAAAATTCACAGTCACAGTATATTAAGGAATTCTTACCTATTTATTTTAGGCTCCATTTGGAATGGAAGCTGAATATGCACATCCCTTGGAAACTCTGATTCTTGGAACTGGATTTTTCATTGGAATCGTGCTTTTATGTGATCACGTCATTCTCCTTTGGGCATGGGTGACTATTCGTTTGATAGAAACTATCGATGTCCATAGGTGAGTTATGGTTTCCAGTCAGGTCTAAGGTATCAAATATAAAATATCTTTGTTTTCATGGTCATAAGACTGTCTTTATTGCTAAGCAGACTAATAGGACAGATTAAATTGTAAAGGATGTCTCCTTCCTTCGTTCTTTCCTTGCACAGTTGTCTTTTCCCTTCTGCCCTCTCAGCTTCCTGAGGAAGGGAGGGGTGGCTGATTCAGAGCTGTGCAGTTGTGGCTATCAGATTCTAGATGTGTTGTGGGAAATAAAGGATACTCTACAAGAGTTGCTACATAGTGATTTTTAGGTTTAACCTTCTTAGTGCTTGATACTCATTTGACTTTTCCTAAAGGATACATATACTGTTACGGGCATTACAAACGGTGCTGAGAAAGCTCCTTTAAAACAGAAAAGAAAGATAATTCTTGAAAATCTTTGTCTAAAGATTCATTACTATAACCCCTCACTTTTCATCCCCTTTGTATAATAATTAAGTTTCGTAGTTCTTTCAAGGTTTTTATTTGAATTTCTTAAAATGGTTTCTAGAATATGTACTGTTTTTCTGTGAGTTTTTGTCTTGTGTAAACCTGTCAGAAACAAAGTGACTTAGGTAAAGTGGAATGTTATTTGAATTAGTTCATAGGCATATTACTGCCAGTGAAAGTGTCAGTTATTTGAAGTATATTTATTTCCTTAATAATCTTTATCATTTTTATTTCAGTGGTTATGATATTCCTCTCAACCCTTTAAATCTGATCCCTTTCTATGCCGGCTCTCGGCATCATGATTTCCACCACATGAACTTCATCGGAAACTATGCTTCAACATTTACATGGTGGGATAGGATTTTTGGAACAGACTCTCAATTTACTGCCTACTGTGAAAAGATGAAGAAGATTGAGAAAAAGACTGAATAAGTATCTCATCTAAACCTTCCTGAAGATACACTTTCCTGAATTGAAGCGAGTGGCTAACATTGCTTCTGCGGAGCAGAAATAAACATGTTTCTTGGCTGCGAAGTGATACAAAGAACATTAACAACCTTTAATTATCTTCCTGGTGGGAACTTTTTCTACTTTACATAAAAGTCCTGTATGTGTAGAAATAAGTAAATATATATTTAAGTACGATTTTCATGAGGAACTTGTAAAGGCCATGTTGCTAACCTTACAGAAAGGTTTTAAGTAATGGAAGAAGTATTAATCTAGGTCTCTCCCCACCCCATAGGCCTGAAGTTGAAATTGGTCTTTAAAATCTTTTAAATCTATAGTGGCCATTTCAGAAACTCTTAGTAGGGTGTTGGCCTCATATTGAACTTTAAACATTTTTTAGAATTTGCCTAAACCTCAAAGTATCGTGGGGTTGAACCATATCAAAAGACAGTGTGAGTGAGGCTGCCGAATCAGGAATAGCCAGCACAGAGAACGTCCACTCTTGTCCTGAGCCGAACGGCTTGGGCTGATTCTTTCTTTGAGAAGTCCTTTGGGATTGCACTGTACTACTGGTATCTATAAATTAAAGCATTTCTGAATTGTTGTAAGTGGAATATTTTAGTCTAAAGGTTTTCAGGTTACTTGAATTTTTTAAAAAAATTGAGCTTTATTTCTGCTATTTACCCTTTCATTTTTGTATATCAAGTTTTCATTATACTTAAAACTGTATCTTGAAACGTGAACTGACTTGCTGTATTTGCACTTTGAACTATTGAAATAAATGTGATTTTTTTGGTCTGATTATCCGGTTTCCAATTTTGAACATCAGTTGTTTTATTCTTAGAAGAAAAAGTACAGAAATCATTTAATTATTAAGTTTTGTAATAAAAGGAATAATTCTACTTTTTTTAAGTGCTTCATTTGCCAAAATTTTGGGGCAGTTTTAACATCTATCTATCAGGCTATGATTGTGGGGAATTCCATTGACTTAGTATTGAGACAGCTCTTTTCTCTGGTTAAAAGATGTATGCTTTCTGTACAGATGGAAGAATATAGTTAAACTTTTTAAGGCTGATTTAAATCTGGTATCTAGATTCTAAATCAAATAAAGAGTTGATAATTCTGACTTACTATATGATAGTACCAAATTGTTATTTATAATATGGAGCCATTTTCTGGTAAGTTTCTTTTCCTTCTTTTGAAAACACAGTAAAGAGATTCAAATAAGGATTCCGAAAATTAAACAGAGTATTCTGCTAGATCATGTTTTCTAACTTGTACCCAGTCCATACGATCTTTCCATTCTCCCTTTCTGTCTTCCCTACTTGCGTGGGTGTGGGTTTAATATGTTAGCTCTTTATTCTCAAACCAATTTTGGGGCTGTGCTTAAAATTGTGTTGTTCAATTATAAGATAACCTATAGAAACTTTTATTTTCTACCTTTTGTTCTCTAACATTCATGGAGTGCACAGACACCTGAATTAGTAAAAGGTGACTTTCAGTATTTGGGGGGGAGGGTGACCTCTACTCTTGGGAATGCTGCTAAACAACTTGAATGCCTAATTCATTCTTTTCACACTAGTTAACTTACTGAGCACTTACTGTATACCCTGTATTCTGCTGTGAGCTTTTTTTTCTTTTTTAAGATTTATTTATTTATTATAGAGAGAGTGGTGGCTATCAGGGGGAGGGATCAGGAGAGAAGCAGACTTCCTGCTGAGCATGGAGCCTGATGTGGGGCTCAATCTCAGGACTCCGAGATCATGACCTGAACTGAAATCAAAAGAGTTGGATGTTTGACTGAGCCACCCAGGCACCTCGCTCCTATGAGATTTTATTTTATTTATTTTAAGATTTTAGTTATTTGACAGAAAGCCCACAAGCAGGGGGAGCAGCAGGCAGAGGGAGATGCAGGCTCCCTGCTGAGCAAGGAGCCTGATACAGGGCTCCATCCCAGAACCCTGGGATCATGACCTGAGCCAAAGGCAAACGCTTAATCAACTGAGCCACCCAGGCGCCCCTCCTATGAGCTTTTAATGCATGATCTCATTTAAATGTCTGAGGCAAATGCCATTTTGTCCATTTATATGTGAGAGGTTTGTCTGAGTGGTTAAGTTACTCAAGATCACAGGGCTAGCCTTTTGACTGAAGCCATGCTTGCAGCTACTATGTTCACGACACTGGAGACTTGCATCTTCTAGAAAAATCTCACAGAATAGGTTTCCAAATTTTCCCCTCATTATGTGCAGTCTTCTGAGAAGAAAGTTCTAAACCAGTAGCTATCCAGAAAGTAAGGTTCATACACAACACTTTAGTACAAACAAATTTTAATATGATTTACTGGCCAGACCTCTTTTAAAGTTATTTGGATTAAGCTTCTCTTTTCTATTTGTACTTGACAAAAATAAAACATGAAGACTAGAGTACAAATACAACACATAGCTCTGATTCTACTCTAGAAAATTGCAAAGTATTCTGTTTCTTGGATTATCTATTGGACTTCCCTGAAGTGGAAATTTGAAAGCTTACGGTTAATATGGTAGCTAAAATAAACAGAGTATAGATCTGTAATGTCACAATTAACTAGTATTTTACTCTTCCACATATTCTGGCTAAAGACATTTAGACCTTTAGAAAAGCCTGGGTTTGCAATATGTCACAAGAACTGCCCCTGTCCCGCAGCTCCCAATTCTCCTCACATAAAGCCTTGGGCTATGAAATCCATATTCAAGTCCCCTATCCCCCCTTTTTGGAGAATGACTAAACCTTCCAGGAGCGGGTGGTCAGAGGGTTTTATGGTCATCTCTGAGGATTTAGCTCCTAATCCATTCATCCAAAAGGTTATAATTTCTGCCAGTATTCTGAAGAGTGACGTGCCTTTGGTCACATGAATGGCAGGTGACTGTCCAATGCTGACATTCTTACCTAAAATCACTGCAGAACCATGTGAAATGTCTTTAGGATGTGTACTTAGAGGACTGTCGAGTTCCACGTGTCAAAAGGAAGGGGATGTGGGAGGCTAAAATCCAATACATGAAATTACCTTCAACCTACTAAGAAAATCACAAAACTTTGGGGACAGATGCTTGCTCACTGTGTACGAAAAGGAAAGGGCCAGTGGCAGAGAAGAAGGGCACAGGATAAGTAACCACGGAGCTGCTTGCTCATGGGAGACTGAAACCAACACTGCGGGTCGGTAACAGGAGAGACAAAGCCATGGATGCCGTGCCAGCAGCTCTCACTCCTTCCCTCTGGGTAACCTATGCACTTGCTAGAAAGCCTTTTCCCTGCCTCTTCCTCGAAACCCATTTCCTTACCTATGAAATGAGGCTAATCTTAATTCATAGGAGTTTTGCGAGGATTAAGATGCTCTATGTGAGGTATGTGCTGCCGTGTGCAATGAATGCTGGCTATTCTGTTAAAAATTCCCTACATTCCCTATTTTTAAGGAGCCGGCTCAAGCTTCACCCCACCACCCCCACCTTCTTATTCCCCGAAGGTCTTGTTCCTGCTTCAGGTGACTGCATCTCTCACCGCTATCCCCACTCTGGCTTCTGCAACACTCCTATCACTGCGTGACACACGCTACTGGGTACTGCTACCTCTTTTTAGCCAAAGATACCTATTTTGTACCACGTGCTTCCCCTCTGCGCCGTTGCTCACGCTAATCTCTCAGCCTGAAACAGAGGCTCAGTGAGGGGCATTAATATGGTCGAAGGCATGCAGGTCAGGAGCGGCTAAGCTGCCTGCAGAGCTGGGGTTTTCCTCTTCTCTGTATTTTCCCCTGTATCCTTTGTACATCTGATGTGATGCCTCGTACGGGATAGTTGAAGAAACCTCTAGTGATTTAAAAAGGGAGAGCCTGTAACAGCATCTTAACGTAGGATTTAGCGATGGTGCTGCCATTTCAACAATCAGTTCAGAAAGTCTTAATAACAGCAAATGGTGGGGAGAGCAGAGGCGGAGAGGGATTCTTGAAGTACACGCCGGAGGTTAGAACCCTGCGTCGGGGCTGCCTGGGTCCTCTGAGGTCTGGCTGCACTTTCACGCTTTGGCAGCTTAGAGTCTTAAGTCATTAATGTGGATTCTTATGGAGTATGCAGCTAGATAGGTTCGGAGGGCTTGCATGTCTGTTGAACTTGACAAAAGACCGTGGCCACCTAGTAACATTTAAAATTTGGTTTAGCCTTTTGGCAGATCTGAGTGAAACATCTTATATTCCACAAAGATTCAGTGAGGTTTCTTTTGCTATAAAATCATTCATCTGCTGGGAATAGAAGAAGGAGAGTAAGAAGAACAAGGTTGCTGCTCGGGAGTAGATGATGGACTGTTAGCACACAGGGTTGCCATCTGATCTACTTGGCCCTTACACTTGCACGTCAAGGGAACACGATCTGTCGCTGGGAAAGGAGGCAAGATTGCCCTGCTGAGAGAGAACTGAATCCCAGGAGAGAGGAGGAGATAGTTCATCAAGCGCCTACTAGCTCTAAATGCACTTTGAGATTTCCAAGTTCCTGAGCAGGGAAAGAATTGGCAAATGTGATTGTGAAACCATTTTAGATAATCAGGCAGTAAGGAGTCATTTCAGACTTTGTCTTCTTCTGTAGGTTGGGTTCAGTTTCTCCAGAGAAGACTGTTCCAGTCTCTGTCTGGGGAAGAATATATCCTGATGCCCAGATTTGTTCTGGGAATCAAGTGTGGAAAGGGCCTTTGGAGCCCTGGGTCAGTAAGGGATTCACAGAATTCCTCTGTTCTCAGCCTCACACCCACCTCATCCACGACATCCTCAGTGTCTGGAGATACCCAAGCCTCTTCTGCTCAATGTCCACTCATTTTCTCCATTTGTGGTGAACATTGTCTAACCTCTTCTCTTCAGGTCAGATGTACATACTTCTCCGAAGTACTCCCATAATACTGTTGACCGTTGACTTCACCTATCATGGAATTTAGCACACTGGATGCAAAGGGCAATGTGCTGGTCTGTGTCTCCCAACAGACCTAAACTCAGGGATTGTCATAGTGGTTATCTTATCCAGAGTCACCTTCCCAGTTCTTACACAGAGTCTGGGTGTTTCTAGGAATGCTAAATAAAGATAAAATATGACTATTTTGGACTGAAGCCAGAATAGGCTGACAAAACTCTTCTAAAAAATGATTCATTGTAAATATGTATTAAGTGGATGAATATTTAATCAATCATTATTGACCAATATCAGGAATACCTGTAGGTATATAAAGTTTTTGAGAAAGTGAAAACACTTGACGGTGACCTGATAGCCTGAATGAGAGAGAAAGAAGAGCAGTGTTTAAAATTCAGTAAAATGTGTTCTGTGAAACTGGTATTACCTGAATACCAAAACTAGACAATAATCTCAATAAAGAAAAGCTACAGAGCAATATCCCTTATGAGTGTAGATGTGAAAATCCATAAGAAAATACTAGCAAACCAAGTCCAGTATGATGTAAAGAAGGATTATTTATAGATTATCAGATGGCATTTATTTCAGAAATGTAAGTTAGTTAGGTTTTAGTTGTTAGTTTTGTTGTNCTCAGAAATGTAAGTTAGTTAGTTGTTAGTTTTAGTTGTTGTTAGTTTTGTTGTCGCTGTTGTGTTTTTATTATATAAGTTTCAGGTGTATGTTTTTATGATTCAACATNTTCAGAAATGTAAGTTAGTTAGGTTTTAGTTGTTAGTTTTGTTGTCGCTGTTGTGTTTTTATTATATAAGTTTCAGGTGTATGTTTTTATGATTCAACATCTGTTGAATACACTACTACATAGTGATCCCCACCACAAGTCTAGTTACCACCCATCACCATACAGTTAACCAACCCCCTTCACCCATTTCATCCACTCCCTGACTCCCTTCCCTTCTTGGTAACCACCAGTCTGTTCTTTATATCTGTAAGTTTGTTTTTGTTTTATTTTGTTTTCCTTATTCCACATATTAGTGAAATCATATGGTATTTGTCATTCTCTGTCTGATCTATTTCACTTAGCTTAATACCCTCAAGATCCATCCATCTTATTGCAAATGGCAACATCTCCCTCCCTCTCTCTCTCTTTTGTGGCTGAGTTATATTCCACTGTATAATTATACCATGACATCTTTATCCATTCATCTATTGATGGAGGCTTAGGTTGTTTCTATGTCATAGCTACTGTAAATAATGCTGGAATGAATGTAGGAGCACATGTCTCTCTGAAATAATGTTTTCGCATTCTTCAGATAAATACCCGGAATTGGAATAGCTGGCTCATATGGTAGTTCTAGTCTTAATTTTTTTGAAGAATCTCCATACTGTTTGCCATAGTGGCTACACCAATTTACAAGGGTGCATGAAGGTTCCCTTTTCTCTGCATCTTCTCCAAAACCTGTTATTTCTTATCCTTTTGATAACAGTCATTCTAACAGGTGTTAGGAGATATCTCATTGTGGTCTTGATTTGCATTTCCCTGATTAGTGATGTTGAACATCTTTTCATGTGTGTGTTGGCCAACTGTATGTCTTCCTTTGAGAGATGTTCATTCAGGTCTTCTGCCCATTTTTAATTTTAGGTATATATGTATGTAGGTATGTATGTATGTATGTTTGTATGTATTTATTTTTATTTAAAGATTTTATTTATTT